>NC_091306.1:51264661-51314661 GCF_038502225.1 Cherax quadricarinatus
CTTCCTCAGTCTAATTACCTGGTCCTTGACTGTTGTTTTCCTCCTGATGTGAGTTCTCTGTCTTCTGTACCTTTTCCATTCTCTAGTACACCTAGTTTTTGCCTCCCTACACCTTTGGGTGAACCATAACATGTTGATGCCATGGAGGCTCCAGGTTTTCCCAGTCAATCTCCTTGTGATTAAAATCACCCATAACTAGTAACTTTTCTCCCCCCGTGTTCTCTCTTGTTGCTCTCATCGTATTCTTCTCTTAGCCTCCTGCAGTTCTGTTGTTGGTTGTACATTACTGCAATTATCACCTTATGTCCCTCAGACTGGATTGTTCCTACTAAGTAGTCCCTTTCGCCCATGCCATCCATTCCTTCCATTTTCTCAAAACCCCACTAGTTTTTAATGAGCTGACAACTTCCAATTGTGACCCCTTGTTTCTGTGTCCCATCTCTGGAACATCCCGTGTTCGTCCACCTTGTCTATTCTGCGCAGTGTTTCATATGTCGTTGTCATGTCTCCAGTGTCGTCAGGCCGATTTCCCTCAACCTTTCTTCGTAGGACAATCCCCGTAGCTCTGGGACTCTAATTTCTTGACGTGCTTGGCTAGGTGTGGATTCCAAACAGGTGCTGCATACTCCAGTAGGGCCTGACGTAAATGGTATAAAGAGTCTTGAACGAATCCTTACTGAGGTACCAGGCGCCCATATTATGCAGCAGTTATCTGATTGATGTGAGCCTCAGGAGATATGCTCAGTATTATGCTCACCCCCAAATCTTTTTCCAGTGAAGTTTGCAGTCTTTGGCCATCTAAACGGTCTTCTTTGCCCTTCCCCAATCTTCATGACTTTGCATTTGGCAGGGTTAAATTCAAGGAGCCAGTTGCTGGACCAGGCTTGTAGTCTGTCCAGGTCTCTTTGTAGTCCTGCCTGATCCTCATCCGATTTGATTATTCTCATTAACTTTGCATCATCTGCAAACAAGGACACTTCTGAATGATCCAGTGCAGTGCCTGGTCCTCTAGCTTTTGCAGTAACCTCTTATGAGGAACTGTGTCGAAAGCACTTCTGTCACCTTATCATAAAACTCTAGTAGGTTTACATACACTCCGCTCTCCTCCTAATGATCTATACACGTTAGTGGCACTACAATGGATTAGGGAATACTTATCAGGAAGACAGCAGCGAGTGGTACGTGGCGAGGTGTCTAGGGAATACTTATCAGGAAGACAGCAGCGAGTGGTACGTGGCGAGGTGTCAGAGTGGGCACCTGTGACCCACAGGGGTCAGTCCTAGGGCCAGTGCTGTTTCTGGTATTTGTGAACGACATGACGGAAGGAATAAACTCCGAGGTGTCCCACAGGTCTGTAGTTTAGTGCCTCATGTTCTCTCTCTTACTTCTGTCACCTTGTCATAAAACTCTCTCCTGATGTGGCACGAAAGAATCAAAGAGACATTCCCAGACATAATAGCACTCACAGAAACAAAACTCACCAGAATAATAACATTCAATCTTTCCATCCGGATATCAAATCTTCAGGAAAGACAGAGGGAGGAGAGAGGGAGGAGGAGTGTAGGCCGAGGAATAGCCTAGAAAGTGACGTAGTGGAAGCAGGAACCATACATAGTTTTAAGGCGAGGTATGATAAAGCTCATGGGGCAGGGAGAGAGAGCACCTAGTAGCAAACCTAGTAGCAATCAGCAAAGAGGCAGGGCTGTGACTCGACCCCTGCAACCAAAGTGATGTGGTGGAGGCAGGAACCATACATAGTTTTAAGGTGAGGTATGATAGATGGGGCAGGGAGAGAGTAGCAATCAGCGAAGAGATGATTGCCACTGAACTGTAAATGTAAGTACTGAGTGTTTCTGATGTACTATATATGATAATGTACTATATATGATAATGTACATCTGTTTCTGTGTATGGCATATAATATTTATATTTTTTTTCTAGATTTCCATCGCAATCAGCGAAGAGATGATTGCCACTGAACTGTACTATATGATAATGTACTATATATGATAATGTACATCTGTTTCTGTGTGTGGCATATAATATTTATATTTTTTTCTACATCTATGTTTTCCGTACTGAGTGTTTCTGATGTACTATATATGATAATGTACTATATATGATAATGTACATCTGTTTCTGTGTGTGGCATATAATATTTATATTTTTTTTCTAGATTTCCATCGCAATCAGCGAAGAGATGATTGCCACTGAACTGTACTATATGATAATGTACTATATATGATAATGTACATCTGTTTCTGTGTGTGGCATATAATATTTATATTTTTTTCTACATCTATGTTTTCCGTACTGAGTGTTTCTGATGTACTATATATGATAATGTACTATATATGATAATGTACATCTGTTTCTGTGTGTGGCATATAATATTTATATTTTTTTTCTAGATTTCCATCGCAATCAGCGAAGAGATGATTGCCACTGAACTGTACTATATGATAATGTACTATATATGATAATGTACATCTGTTTCTGTGTGTGGCATATAATATTTATATTTTTTTCTACATCTATGTTTTCCATCGTAGTATATAATATTTATGGTATTATTTTTCTGAAATATCTTTTTTATTTTTCTGATATATCTTTTTTTCTAGATCTGTGTTTTCCATCAACATGGAACTTTCCTTTTTTTTTAATTTTACAGAAACACAATAAATATTTCATCTACATTTAATTTATATACTTATTTGGTTTTAATAAATATATTTATTTTCTGTTTTAATAACCTTTATTCATTAATGTTGGTATAAAAATTGGTGGACTATAAAAGGAACTCAAAGATCATTTCAATTGAAATTTATTCACATTTATATATGATTTTTAGGCTTATAAATACAAAACACTAAATACATTTTAGCAAAATAACCATATCAGCATATTTTTTAGCTAAATTCACCATGCTATTGATACTTAAGCCAAGATCGCAAATTCTGCTTATTCGGCACGACATATATATATATATATATATATATATATATATATATATATATATATATATATATATAGATATATTTTTTTTCATTAATGTTAATGTAAAAATTTTTAATATTACACCAAAAGAATCTTAGAAAACTTTCCTAACCTTATTTTAACAAGAGCAATTTATTTTAGCCTAACCCAACTAAATATATTTTAGATTTGTTTACAGTAATTTAATACTAAACAAACACAGTGAAGTATATTTTTTTCGTTAGGTTCAGAATGATTTTGGCGAAATTATTGCATACATAAATTTTCACTTGTCAAATATGGCAAGATGAGCGTTGCTATTTAAGCCAAGATGGCAGGTTCTGCCTATTCGGCACGACATATATATATATATATATATATATATATATATATATATATATATATATATATATATATATATATATATGTATATGTATATGTATATATATATATACATATACATATACATATATATATATATATATATATATATATATATATATATATATATATATATATATATATATATATATATATATATATATATATATATATATATATATATATATATATATATATATATACACATATATATATATATATATATATATATATATATATATATATATACATATATATATATATATATATATATATATATATATATATATAAATATGTATGTATATATATATATATTTATGTATATATATATATATATATATATATATATATATATATATATATATATATATATATATATATATATATATATATATATATATATATATATATATATATGTCGTGCCGAATTTGTAAAACTGGCCAATTAGCAAAAACTCATTTAAAATTAAGTCCTTTTTAAAATTTTCTCTTATACGTTTAAGGAAAATTAATTTTGCACCAAAAGAATCTTAGAAAACTTACCTAACCTTAATATAACAAAAGCAATTTGTTTAAGCCCAACCCAACTAAATATATTTTAGATTTGTTTACAATAATTTATTACTAAACAAACACAGTGAAATATATTTTTTTCGTTAAGTTCAGAATGATTTTGGCAAAATTATTGCATACACAAATTTTCGCTTGTCCTATATATCAAGATGAGCGTTGCTATTTAAGCCAAGATCGCAAGTTCTGCCTATTCTGCACCACATATATATATGCAATAAGATCACAGTAAACAGGTGATTTCAAAATATGCAAAACAACCACTCTGAAAGAATAGAGAAATTCCAAGCGCTTTCGTGACTACTCACATTATCAAGGAACTATGAAAGTGAAGCATCCAAGGAAGCTATATAAGGGGTCGGCCAGCACCTCACTATCAGATCCCACAACGGTTAAACACGTGACGCGCGGCGAGCCAACTTGAACAGGTCCTTTGCAAAACTCACCCCCAAGCTATTTATTTGTCCAGTGTATTATTAAATTCTACCCAAATTCTATTAATTATAAATGGATCTAATTTATATAAACCAAAGGAAATATTCATATTATTGTCAAAACTGCTTTTTATGAAACAAGATTCAATTATATTCCTGTCGACCATGGACTTGCTTGATATTACTTTCTCAACTTTTTGAAAATCAATTGGATGGTTAAAATCTCTTACATGAATAAATAGAGCATTGGAATCTTGTCCAGTTCTAATGCTATATTTATGTTGTTTTAATCTTAGTTCGAGATTTTTACCAGTTTGACCGTAATAAACTTTATCGCAAATTTTACAAGGAATCTTATAGACACATCCATCAGCATTTTGGGGGGAATTCTTAATCAAAAGTTTTTTTACTGTATCAAGATTTTTGAATACAACTTTAATATTAAAAGTCTTAAGAAGAGAAGGCATATCAACCAAGTTTTCATGGTAAGGGAGAACCAACATATTTTTAGTTGAATAAGGCTGGTTGCCCTTTTTTGGATTATAAAAAGTGTTCCTAGCAACTTTAAAAGATTTATCAATTACATTTCTTGGGTATTTTAAATCATTACCTATTTCATAAATTTTGGATATTTCCTCATGTATGAACTCAGGACTACAAATTCGTAAAGCTCTCAAAAACATTGATGAGAAAACAGACAGTTTGACTCTATCTTGATGCGAGGAATAATAGTGGACATAGGAACAGTTATTTGTAGGATTTCTGTAAATTTTAAATTTGAATTCATTATTACCCTTAATAATTAAAACATCTAGAAAAGGCAATGAGTTATTTTCTTCAAACTCAACAGTAAAGTTTATAGAATGGGCTAAGCTATTTAATTTTCCAAGAAAATGGTGTATATCTACATTTTTGGGCATAAGACACAAAATATCATCAACATATCTGAACCATTTAGCTCTATTAGGGAGGATTGTGTTAAGCAACCTTGTTTCAAAAAATTCCATGTATAGGTTACTAAGAACAGGTGAAAGAGGATTTCCCATTGCCATACCAAACTTCTGAGTGTAAAACTTATCATTAAATACAAATTTTGCATCAGCAATGCAAAGTTTAATAAGTTTAATGATAGTAGTAACTGGCAATGGTAAATCATAGTTAACGAGTTCTTCAGATAAGAAACTTAATAAATCATCAACAGGAACTTTCGTAAACAAGGAAGTAACATCAAAACTAACCATGTTAAAATCATTTAAGTCAGTCAAGGAGTTTAATTTATCAACCAAGTCTATGTTGTTTTTAACATTAAAGTTAGAAATTTTGCCAACAATAGGGCTCAAAATATCGACAAGCCATTTGGATAATTTATATGAAACTGACCCTATGGAGCTAATAATTGGTCTGACTGGATTCCCTGGTTTGTGTGTTTTTATTAGTCCATACATGTAAGGTAAAGATGGATTAGTGGAAGTAAATTGTTTGACTAATTCATCTTTGCCTTTCAGTAGAAGTTTTATTGTTTTATTGAAATTGCTGTTAACGGTTTCTAGGGGATTTTTCCTAAGTTTAGAATAGGTTTCAGTATCATCTAAGAGATTATTCATTTTTTCTTGGTAATCATTTTCTTTCATAATTACTATTGCATTTATTTTGTCTGCTTTAGTAAGGCGCAAATTTTTATTGTTATTAAGTGTATCATAACACTTAAAGAATCTTTGAGGGCAATTGGGAATGTTTGGTTTTAACATAGAGCTGTATACCATTCCTTTACTAATATTAATTTCATCAGAGGATAAATCAGAAAATTTTTCAAAGTTACAAAAGGCTTTTGCAATTTCAATAAAACAATAAAACTTCTACTGAAAGGCAAAGATGAATTAGTCAAACAATTTACTTCCACTAATCCATCTTTACCTTACATGTATGGACTAATAAAAACACACAAACCAGGGAATACAGTCAGACCAATTATTAGCTCCATAGGGTCAGTTTCATATAAATTATCCAAATGGCTTGTCGATATTTTGAGCCCTATTGTTGGCAAAATTTCTAACTTTAATGTTAAAAACAACATAGACTTGGTTGATAAATTAAACTCCTTGACTGACTTAAATGATTTTAACATGGTTAGTTTTGATGTTACTTCCTTGTTTACGAAAGTTCCTGTTGATGATTTATTAAGTTTCTTATCTGAAGAACTCGTTAACTATGATTTACCATTGCCAGTTCCTACTATCATTAAACTTATTAAACTTTGCATTGTTGATGCAAAATTTGTATTTAATGATAAGTTTTACACTCAGAAGTTTGGTATGGCAATGGGAAATCCTCTTTCACCTGTTCTTAGTAACCTATACATGGAATTTTTTGAAACAAGGTTGCTTAACACAATCCTCCCTAATAGAGCTAAATGGTTCAGATATGTTGATGATATTTTGTGTCTTATGCCCAAAAATGTAGATATACACCATTTTCTTGGAAAATTAAATAGCTTAGCCCATTCTATAAACTTTACTGTTGAGTTTGAAGAAAATAACTCATTGCCTTTTCTAGATGTTTTAATTATTAAGGGTAATAATGAATTCAAATTTAAAATTTACAGAAAACCTACAAATAACTGTTCCTATGTCCACTATTATTCCTCGCATCAAGATAGAGTCAAACTGTCTGTTTTCTCATCAATGTTTTTGAGAGCTTTACGAATTTGTAGTCCTGAGTTCATAGATGAGGAAATATCCAAAATTTATGAAATAGGTAATGATTTAAAATACCCAAGAAATGTAATTGATAAATCTTTTAAAGTTGCTAGGAACACTTTTTATAATCCAAAAAAGGGCAACCAGCCTTATTCAACTAAAAATATGTTGGTTCTCCCTTACCATGAAAACTTGGTTGATATGCCTTCTCTTCTTAAGACTTTTAATATTAAAGTTGTATTCAAAAATCTTGATACAGTAAAAAAACTTTTGATTAAGAATTCCCCCCAAAATGCTGATGGATGTGTCTATAAGATTCCTTGTAAAATTTGCGATAAAGTTTATTACGGTCAAACTGGTAAAAATCTCGAACTAAGATTAAAACAACATAAATATAGCATTAGAACTGGACAAGATTCCAATGCTCTATTTATTCATGTAAGAGATTTTAACCATCCAATTGATTTTCAAAAAGTTGAGAAAGTAGTATCAAGCAAGTCCATGGTCGACAGGAATATAATTGAATCTTGTTTCATAAAAAGCAGTTTTGACAATAATATGAATATTTCCTTTGGTTTATATAAATTAGATCCATTTATAATTAATAGAATTTGGGTAGAATTTAATAATACACTGGACAAATAAATAGCTTGGGGGTGAGTTTTGCAAAGGACCTGTTCAAGTTGGCTCGCCGCGCGTCACGTGTTTAACCGTTGTGGGATCTGATAGTGAGGTGCTGGCCGACCCCTTATATAGCTTCCTTGGATGCTTCACTTTCATAGTTCCTTGATAATGTGAGTAGTCACGAAAGCGCTTGGAATTTCTCTATTCTTTCAGAGTGGTTGTTTTGCATATTTTGAAATACCTGTTTACTATGATCTTATTATATATATATATATATATATATATATATATATATATATATATATATATATATATATATATATATATATATATATATATATATATATATATATATATATATATATATATATATATATATATATATATATATATATACATATATATATATATATATATATATATATATATATATATATATATATATATATATATATATATATATATATATATATATATATATATATATATATGTCGTGCCGAATAGGCAGAACTTGCGATCTTGGTTTATATAGCAACGCTCATCTTGCCATATTGGACAAGTGAAAATTTATGTATGCAATAATTTCGCAAAAATCATTCTGAACCTAACGAAAAATATATATTTGATTGTGTTTGTTTTGTACTAAATTATTGTAAACGTATTTAAAATATATTTAGTTGGGTTAGGCTAAAATAAATTGCTCTTGTTATAATAAGGTTAGGTAAGTTTTCTAAGATTCTTTTGGTGCAAAATTAAAATTTTTTACATTAACATTAATGAAAAATATATATCTTTAAACATATAAGAGAAAATTTCAGAAAGGACTTAATTTTAAATGAGTTCTTGCTAATTAACCAGTTTTACGTATTCGGCAAGACATATATATATATATATATATATATATATATATATATATATATATATATATATATATATATATATATATATATATATATATATATATATATATATATATATACATATATGCAATAAGATCACAGTAAACACGTGATTTCAAAATATGCAAAACAACCACTCTGAAAGAATAGAGAAATTCCAAGCGCTTTCGTGACTACTCACATTATGAAGGAACTATGAAAGTGAAGCATCCAAGGAAGCTATATAAAGGGTCCGACCAGCACCTCACTATCAGATCCCACAACGGTTAAACACGTGACGCGCGACGAGCCAACTTGGAAATGTCCTTTGCACAACTCACCTCCAAGCTATTCTACCCAAGAAAATTTAAAAGTTATTTGTCCAGTGTATTATTAAATTCTTCCCAAATTCTATTAATTATAAATGAATCTAATTTATATAAACCAAAGGAAATATTCATATTATTGTCAAAACTGCTTTTTATGAAACAAGATTCAATTATATTCCTGTCGACCATGGACTTGCTTGATACTACTTTCTCAACTTTTTGAAAATCAATTGGATGGTTAAAATCTCTTACATGAATAAATAGAGCATTGGAATCTTGTCCAGTTCCAATGCTATATTTATGTTGTTTTAATCTTAGTTCGAGATTTTTACCAGTTTGACCGTAATAAACTTTATCGCAAATTTTACAAGGAATCTTGTAGACACATCCATCAGCATTTTGGGGGGAATTCTTTATCAAAAGTTTTTTTACTGTATCAAGATTTTTGAATACAACTTTAATATTAAAATTCTTAAGAAGAGAAGGCATATCAACCAAGTTTTCATGGTAAGGGAGAACCAACATATTTTTAGTTGAATAAGGCTGGTTGCCCCTTTTGGGATTATAAAAAGTGTTTCTAGCAACTTTAAAAGATTTATCAGTTACATTTCTTGGGTATTTTAAATCATTACCTATTTCATAAATTTTGGATATTTCCTCATCTATGAACTCAGGACTACAAATTCGTAAAGCTCTCAAAAACATTGATGAGAAAACAGACAGTTTGACTCTATCTTGATGCGAGGAATAATAGTGGACATAGGAACAGTTATTTGTAGGTTTTCTGTAAATTTTAAATTTGAATTCATTATTACCCTTAATAATTAAAACATCTAGATAAGGCAATGAGTTATTTTCTTCAAACTCAATAGTGATAGTGAGGTGCTGGTCGGACCCTTTATATAGCTTCCTTGGATGCTTCACTTTCATAGTTCCTTGATAATGTGAGTAGTCACGAAAGCGCTTGGAATTTCTCTATTCTTTCAGAGTGGTTGTTTTGCATATATATATATATATATATATATATATATATATATATATATATATATATATATATATATATATATATATATATATATATATATATATATATATATATATTTATGATGCACTCTTTTTGCGTCGACAGGAGCAATGTAATGTTGCTAAGCTAGCAACAGATAGTAGGAGAAAAAACAGTTCTCCCTGAGGAAAGGCAGAATTGTGAAGCGTTTGGCCCATGTTACAGTCTAATGTATGCTTGCCATCCGCTTTTCAACCACCCCCACTAGACCTCTCTTCCCTCTTGCGGGAACGGGAGGAATGAACTTCCAAAGTTGACAAAACGCTAGTTATGGAATAATATGGAGCAGTGGTAGTCAGCCCAAAGCCGCATTTAAATCGACATCGACTCATCTAGAGACGTGTTGAATCATTTTACGTTTGTAAATACACCTATATACTCAGGCTTTAAGTAACTTTAATAACAGTATTTAACAAAATTTCACTTTTGTCGTTTTCCTGGAAAAAAAGCATCTTTTTTCAATTCTCTATAACTAAACAAAATTTTAAAAACCAATTTTGATCCCAGAAGTTTGCTTTTGTGGTCAGGACACTTCTGGAACACTTCCAAGAAAGTCTGTTGTAAAACTAATATGTTCTAGGGCTTTCCTTGTCAAATATAAAAACAGGAACTCACAAACAAGCATTCAGTTCAGCTCTGGCTTCCTGAGAAGACACATCAGATTAAGTAAAATGGCATCAAGAGGCTTGAATCATTCTGCAGATGCATTCTGCTACATATGTGGTCAATTCATTAAGACAAGAGCAAAGCAGGTTTCTATAACACCATCTAAAACAATGTGTGAAGCTTACAAAGCATATTTTGGCATGCCAGTTGGGGACTAAGACAAGACCTGGGCGCCTCATGTTGCTTGTGAGCATTTTAAGAAAACATTGGCAGGTAAGAAAGTCGTTAGTTATATGAAGGGTAAAATCTTGAATAGGAACATTTTTAAAATGAAAAATATGTAACAGATGCTAATTCTTTTGTTCTTTTACAGGATGATATAGAGGAGAAAAAAGAGCCATGAAGTTTGGAGTTCCTAGAATATGGCGTGAACCCACTGATCACTCAAGCAACTGCTACTTCTGCCTGGTGGATCCTTCCATATGCCGAACTGGGAAAAATGCACCTGCTATTTCTTAACCAGACTTTCCCTCTTCTATTGCACCTGTACCACACATTGCTGATCTTCCTGTACTTACACCTCCAGAAAGAAGCCAACCTTCTGAAGAAGACAGAAGCAAATCAGAAAACGAAGAGCACATTGAACAAGACTATGATCTCACAGATGCAGCTGTCGGGAGGAATCCTTACTACTCAAACCAAACAGACTTCAATGATCTTTACTAAGATCTCGATTTGACAAAGTCAAATGCTGAGCTTTTGATTTCAAGGCTCAAGAAGTGGGACTTGGTGGATGAAAGTGTGCAAGTGACAAGCCAAAGAAAACGTCACCAACATTTCTTAAACTTCTTCAATAATGATTACAGATTGTGTTATTGTAATCATGTATCAGGCCTGTTTGATGGCAAATGGAATTGCATGGAATCCAGATGAGTGGAGATTCTTCATTGATAGCTCCTCCAGAAGCCTAAAAGCAGTACTTCTGCACAATGGGAACAAGTATCCATCTCTTCCCTTGGCTCATTCAGTGCATCTTAAGGAGGACTACAACAGTATTAAACTTCTACTGGAATCTTTGAACTATGAAAGTATGGCTGGGAGGTATTGGTAACTTCAAAATGGTGGCATTTTTAATGGGACTCCAAGGAGGTTTTACCAAGTTTCCTTATTATCTCTGTCACTGGGATAGTAGAGACAGCAGCACATTACCAGGGGAACCACTGGCCTCTAAGGACTGAGTTCTCAGTAGGAAGACATAATATCAAGCGTAAACAATTTGTGGATTCTCGAAAGGTTCTGTTCCCTCCATTACACATTACACAAGTCAGGAAAATCATGGAATGATAAGAAGCTCACAGAAAAGGAAAGAGAAGCCTGGGAAAGTTTTG
This sequence comes from Cherax quadricarinatus, assembly GCF_038502225.1. Classification (NCBI taxonomy): domain Eukaryota; kingdom Metazoa; phylum Arthropoda; class Malacostraca; order Decapoda; family Parastacidae; genus Cherax; species Cherax quadricarinatus. The sequence goes on from NC_091306.1 coordinate 51,276,609, forward strand.
TTGCTGTAGCACAGGGCTTTCTGGGCAACAAGGCTGACTATTATGTGGAACTTGCTGTGACCTTGTGGTAAAAAGCTAAGGTTAGATGGTATGTAGGATGTCCCATAAGGTTCATATCCTTGAAGCTTATCGTGAGAATTTTAAGGAGAATATGGGAGAATACTCAGAGGAGCAAGGGGAGCGCTTCCACCAAGATATAATGGACTTTGAACACAAATATCAGGGATCTTATAATGAAAACATGATCGGAGACTACATTTGGGGGCTTAAACAGGAAAGTCGCAAATCTAGAAAAACTGCTAATTTTTTACTTTGTAAATATGTGTCAGAAAGTTTGAAATAAAATTTGTGTAAATTTTATTTTATTCACGAAAATTAAATTTATTTTATTATATGTTTTTTGTTTTACATCCAAAACTAGCAAAAAATATTAATATTTAGCCATTTTTTGTCAGAAATTCAGCCTGTATGCTACAAAAGCAAAATTTAAAAGGGATAATGAGCATTTTCTATTATTTGCAATAAAAGGAGTTGGAAAAGAACACTTACTTGCCAGGAACAAAAAATTGTGTTACATAGTGTAATCGAATCAGATGTGTTGTTACCCTATACGTCCGACAATGTTCCAGAAAGTCTACAAAGATTGAATCATTTTAGCCTTTTAAATATACCTACATACTCAAGCTTTATATAACTATAATAATCGAATCAGATGTGTTGTTACCATATACGTTCTACAATAAATATTGCAGTAGGCCTTCTTGCTTATATTTCACTGATCAACAGTTTTTGAAAAGTTGTTTGCTTTTTATATGAGGTTATTTAATTCTTATGTATTTTCATGTCCTGAATTCAAATATCAGCTTGAAAAATGCTTATTGGTTATAGGTTTAAAGATACGAGACTTGATTATTTTATTGTAACGTACAATATGTGTCAGTATGTTTTAAACTCTAATCCATACCTACTCTCTGTCTTTTTGCTTGACGTTTATAGTGGGCTGAAAAATCATCTCTTGCCAATGTCCAGCAATAGTCTGCAAGCTTTCTTGTGCCCCATTTGCCCTGGTACCATTTTTCCATGGTTGAAATATCATGGTGAAACCTTTCACCAAGTTCGTCATTAACTGCCCCACAGTTCCCTGGAAAAAAAGTCAAAATGTGAGTCCAAAAATTGGATTTTAAGTGACATGTTGCATCCTATGTTCTTGTAAGCCTGTGTTAGGCTTTCCACCAATTCTTCACAGTTTCCCAGAAATCCCTTCACCACTAACTTGAAGCTCTCGAATCTGAGGACCACTGAAGACTCTGTCTTATCTTAGCGTAGTTCATTGAGGGGGAATTCTGATGTTAAATACTTGAATCCTTGACAGGATTTGTCCATAACTTTTACAAAGATTTTCATGAGCTCCAGTTTTGTGTAGTGGTGGTAGCAAAATTTTGTTTGGTTCAATGAGAGGTGGATGTTAAACATTTTTCATCCCAGGTTCCAGTGATTGACGAGGTGGACAGTCTCTCCTGATGTAGTGAGAACCTCTTGCACGGTTGTCCCAATCACAATAGAAAGCAGCAGTACATGGTTTAAAAAGTGTTTAGTTAAGAAAATCACCTACCTTTTCACCTCAAAATATAAACATGCATAGCACAACCATCTGTGAGATTGTGAATGTGGTGAGAATCTGTGAATGTGGTTGGAATCTGTTTTGACACGTAGGTGTATTTTGAAAAGTAGAGATAACAGACAATTTTAACCATTATATTCATTACCAATGACCTAAAATTAGTTGGAAATTGCTACTCTAGTCTCGGAAGCATTTTGGTAGTAATAGATGACGTAACTCTAGGTTGATATATGATAGCTGGGTTTATTATTTTAAGAATATGTACTAATACCTCTGAGATAATGAAGCTTCCTTTATTCTATTTAATAGTGTCAGAAATGACGTTTAAAGATGACTGTAGACATTTATGTCTGCAGAAATTTGGTTCTTTGATCACTAGACAGACATCGCTGAAACTCTTCAGATGATTTGGAGTTCCGGTGTCTGTACTTGTTCATGTTGTCGGATCCGGATGCATTTATGTGTTCACTGGAACGTGTTTCTAGACTTCGCATTTATCACCGATATATACTTTGTCACAGCCTCCACAAGGGATTGTGTAAACCTTCGTAATGAGTGGTTCAAGGTTCTTCACTTTCGTTGTAGCTAAGTCTTTGATGGATGTTCTGGTGTGATGGCGACTCTAGTGCTGGTTTGTGCGACTACGTTGGAGACATTCAAGGTACCCTGGCTAATAGAAGAACTTTAAATTTTAAAGATGGTTGATACTATGTGAATAATTGATGATAATTGATGATTAGGACTCTTTTCTTACAGTCTTTAATAAAAAAAAAAGGAAAATGTAGCTCTGTGAAGGTTTGTTGCACGTATGCACATTCCTCTTCAAGAAACTCGTGGCAGCAAATTCAGTATGATGTTGAAATAATCCAATGATGTCTCGTTTGGTATTAGTATCTTAACAAGAATAAGTGCAAATCACATTTGTTTATAGTCTTCCGCAAACTGGAATTTTAGGTGTTATCTACATTGCTAGGTATCAAAGTATAGAAGTTCATTTCCTTCCTAGTGCGCCTTAGCAATTGTCTACATTTGACTTTGGTGGATGTCATCCTCTGTCGTGTGTTTATGTGCTCGCATATAGACTGGTCGTTATGAGTTCCATTATTTGGTATTGTAGTCGCTGGAGTTGAGCATAACAAACACTCAACCGCCTATTTTGGCTGAAGTGTCAATAATACTGGGAACATTGGTAGAGGAAGGCTCACACAGGGTTGATGTGCATATTTCCTGTATAAAGCCTATTTGTAATTTACTGCCATCATGTCTGTAATACTAGTAGTAGCAGAAGAGTAGAAGAGGTAACTTATGTTTGCTATGTGACGGCAGAGTTTATTATATAAAGGAGAACTCGTACAAATACTTCATAGATGAGGAAGCGGCCTTTATTCTCTCGAAAAGTGTAGGAAATGGTGATTAATGATTTTGGAGAAGTTTCCATGATCACTAAGTGTGCGCCAGGAACCTCGCCTAAATGGTTTGCAGCGTTCCGGTGTTTATAAATGCGTTGTTTAAGTTGTCGTTTGCATACATTGATGTTTTCAGTGAAACGAGTTTCTAGACACTGAGCTGTCTGACTGACGAATACTGTCACAGGGCACGCAAGTTACTTTGTAAAACTTTGCATTGACTGGTTCAAGGTTCTTTATCATGGTCTTGATTTGATCTTTGATGGATGTGTTGGTTACGTTGCGACTTAAGCGTTGGCTACTGCGACTACTTTTGACACGTTCAAATCAATCTGACTGTTTGGAAGGATTATATCTTTGTTCAGATCAGTGTTAGTGCGTAAAGAATTGGTGTTCTGAAGCACTCTTGTCGCTCCGTGAAGGTTTGGTGTATGTATGTTACGCACATACTTCACAAGGAACTCAAGGCTGAAAAATGTGGGATGCTTTGAGGAAAAGTTCGATGACGGCTCGATTGATTTTAGTATCTTGATTGTCAGAGAAGTGTGTGAGATCGCTGTTTTCTTAGTAATCTTCCTGTTAAGAACATAAGAACATAAGAAAGAAGGAACATTGCAACAGGCCTTCTGACCCATGGGAAGCAGGTCCATTTACCCCCCCCCCCGATAAGCCCAATGAGCCACCCCGGATTAGCCCAATGACCCACCCAGTCTGGTTACCTTCACTCAAGGAAGGAGCACGGCACCAGACCCAGCAGCACAAGCTAGTCAGATCCAACTCACAGCCACCCACACCCACTCATGTATTTATCTAACCTATTTTTAAAACTACACAACGTTTTAGCCTGAATAACTGTACTCGGGAGTTTGTTCCTCTCATCCACAAGTCTATTACCAAACCAGTTCTTTCCTATATCCTTCCTGAATCTGAATTTTTCCAACTTGAAACCATTGCTGCGAGTCCTGTCTTGGTTGGAAATTTTCAGCACGCTATTTACATCCCCTTTATTTATTTCTGTTCTCCATTTATACACCTCGATCATATCTCCCCTAATTCTACGCCTTTCGAGAGAGTGCAGATTCAGGACCCTCAGTCTATCCTCATAGGAAAGTTTTCTGATACATGGTATCAACTTTGTCATCCTCCTCTGTACGTTTTCCAGAGCATTTATATCCATTCTGTAATACGGTGACCAGAACTGAGCAGCATAGTCTAAATGAGGACTTCTATTATTTATACTTCTAGATATGAAGCCAAGAGTTCTGTTCGCTTTATTGCTAACACTAATGCACTGTTGTCTTGGTTTTAGATTACTTCTAACCAGAACTCCTAAATCCTTTTCGCAATCAGTAGTATAAGATATACATTATTTAGTTTATATGTGGCATGGTTATTTACCTGTCCAACATTTAGAACTTTGCATTTGTCTATATTAAATGTCATCTGCCACTTCTCCGACCATTGCATCAGTCTATTCAAATCATCGTGGAGTGCTCTAGTGTCCTCATTAGAATGAACTGGACGGCCTATTTTGGTGTCATCAGCAAATTTGCTTATGTCGCTATTTATTCCCTCATCTATTTCGTTTATGTAAATTGTGAACAACAACGGGCCCAACACTGACCCCTGAGGAACACCGCTTGTGACGTGCCCCCATTCTGATTTCTCCCCATTTATGCAAACTCTCTGCTGCCTATTTGTCAGCCATGCCTCTACCCAGGAAAAAATTTCTCCCCCTATTCCTTGTGCCTTAAGTTTCCTCAATAGCCTCTGATGTGGAACTCTATCGAAAACCTTACTGAAGTCCATATACACAATATCATATTCATTACCATGATCTACCTCCTCAAACACCATAGTGAAAAAAGTTAATAAATTCGTAAGAGAGGAACGCCCCTTTGTAAAACCGTGTTGATATTCATTAATCAATCTGTGCCTATCAAGATTGCTACGAATTGCTTCGGAAATTACTGATTCCATAAATTTTCCCACGATGGAGGTAAGGCTTATTGGCCTATAGTTCGAAGCCAAGGACCTGTCACCTGCCTTGTAAATAGGTATTACATTTGCCATTTTCCACTTATCAGGCACTATGCCAGTTTGTAGTGTTATGTTAAAAAGATTAGCCAAAGGTATGTTAAGTTCCTCTTTACATTCCTTTAACACCCTTGCAAACAGTTCATCAGGGCCTGGGGATTTGTTGGGTTTTAGTTTCTCTATTTGTCTGAGGACCATGTCACTAGTTACCGCAATCGTGCATAGTTTATCATCCTGTTCTACATAATCTATTATTTCAGGAATGTCGCTAGTATTTTCCTGGGTGAAAACTGATAAGAAGTAGGTATTGAGAATTTCACACATATCCTTATCACTGTCAGTGATCTGACCAGAGTTACTCTTAATTGGGCCAATCTTGTCCCTAATCTTACTTCTGTATACCTGTTAGAACCCTTTTGGGTTAGTCTTTGAATCCCTTGCGACCTTAGCCTCATAATCCCTTTTTACTTTTCTTATTCCTTTCTTTATTTCTCTCTTTTTATTGAACATATTGATTTCTTAACTGCCCATCCCCTCTTTTGATACGCCTATATATGCCTCTCTTTTGACCAGTGAGATGTTTTAATCTATTGTTCATCCATTTGGGATCATTTTTGTTAGATCTAATTTCCCTACTTGGAACAAAAGTTGTCTGGGCAGCTAGAACTATGCTTTGAAAAACGTCATATTGGCAACCAAGATCACCTACCTGACCCATAGTCAGGACATTCCAATTTAGCCCACCCAGGTAATTTTTCAGTCCCATGAAGTCGACCAAGCGAAAATCTGGGACAGAGATTTGATTGCAGTTATCTGGTTAATTCCCTGATATATTGAAACTAAGTGATTTGTGATCACTTTCCTCAAGTTCATCATTAACCTCAAGATTATTAATTAGTGAATCTTTGTTGGCAAGAACCAAGTCAAGCACATTGTTTCCTCCAGTTGGTTCTATCATAACCTGTTCTAAAAAGCAATCCTGAACCGTATCAAGAAAGTTACTAGACTTAAGATTTCCTGTCATACTGTTCCAATCAATTTGTCTAAAGTTAAAATCTCCCATTATCACAACATTTCCATATCTAGATGCCTTATGAATTTCGTCACATAACAGCTTACTGCACTCCCTATCAAGGTTTGGGGGCCTGTAAATCACACCCAAAATTAGTTTGTCACGTCCCTCGAGAAACTGTAGCCAAACAGATTCTGTGTTCGATGTTTCTAATCTTATGTCATGTCTAAGACAACAATTTAAATTTTCTCTGACAAACATCGCCACTCCACCACCCTTCATGTTGACCCTATCAGTGTGGAATAGTTTATAACCCTGTATATTGCATTCAGAAGGCATTTCTCTATCTTTCAGGTTGAACCAGATCTCTATTATACCAATAATATTTATATTACCTACACTTGCAAGTAATTTTAGCTCATCTATCTTATTTCTTAGACTCCTACTTAAGGGAACTAGTCACTCGTTGTCCTCTACTATATCTGTTTGTTGATCAGTTGATTTGCCATTACTAGCAACTTTATTTTGAATATTGTCTTTTAAACATATCCCTGAGGTATCCTGATAATAGCTGCTGTTTTTAACCCTAATGCTGCAGCCTGATTGTTTTCCACAAACACCCATACATCTATAATCTATGAGTTTAAATTCCTAGACAAGTCATCAATTACCCTCTCAATCGAATTGGCTAATGCAACCACTCCATCCCCAGAGAGATGAACCCCATCCCTTGCATACATATCACGTTTGCCAAAGAATAGGTCCCAGTTATTAATGAATGGGATTGCAAGTTCCTTGCAGTATCTGTCTGCTGCAGCCTGATTGTTTTCCACAAAGACCCATACATCTATAATCTATGAGTTTAAATTCCTAGACAAGTCATCAATTACCCTCTCAATCGAATTGGATAATGCAACCACTCCATCCCCAGAGAGATGAACCCCATCCCTTGCATACATATCACGTTTGCCAAAGAATAGGTCCCAGTTATTAATGAATGGGATTGCAAGTTCCTTGCAGTATCTGTCTAGCCAGCAATTTATACCAATTGCCCTAGACATCCATTCATTGCCCACTCCCTTTCTAGGCAAGATGTCACATATGACTGGGATCCCTCCCTTAGACCTAACTACTTCTATGGCTGACCTGTACTTATCCAGCAGCTTCTCTCTCCTGCCCTTCCCAATGTCATTACCTCCAACACTAAGACAGATAATGGGCTTGTTCCCATTACCTGCCATAATATTATCCAACCTGCTGACTATGTCACCAACACCAGCTTCAGGAAGACACACTCTCTGTCTGACCTTTCTGTCTCTGTTGCGAAATGCACGGTCCATATATCTTACCTGAGAATCGCCTACTATCAAAATATTCTTACCTTGATTAGCAGGGGAATCAGTGATACCTTCAACTTCACTAACCACTGAAGTACACTCGTCTTGGAGAACAGAAAATCGATTTCCTACCTTCACATCTTCTCTACTTCGAATCGAATCGAATAAGACGACGAGAGCTGTCGTGAGATGGGAAGAAAGAAGGATAAAGAAGGATGGAAATAACTGGAAAAGGATGGGAAGGAGGGGAAGAGGAGGAATTAAGGCAAGTGGCCGAACCACTTTGGGACATGTGGTACCGAAGTACTGGAGACGTAGATGGAGAGGCTTGAATGATGTCGTTACTTGGCTCACTAGGAGAGGATGGCGAAGGCAACGGTAGGAGCTAGGAGTGTCAGAAGGCAGTAAGCAGGATGAGTTGGTTATTGTCTTGAACCGTTTTTCAGTGCACTGAATTTTGTTCGAGAGATTTGTAGCACACGTATGGGAGAGCTGTAGTAGAGTTCGTTGGTTTAGAGTTGGTGGAGTATCTGGTTGATGGTAGGGTATGGTCTTTCGTCGCTTTGGTACGTTGCAGTGTTGTATTGGAGATGTTGGATGAGTTCTAGGCGAGTCATTCGTGTGGGGTATTGCGTCGTGGTGTAGAATGTGAGTCCTTTGTGTTTAACCCATGGTGTTCCAGGTACTCGACGTGAGCGAGGTGGAGAAGGCGGTGGTGGAGTTGAGGAAGGTGGTGTTGATTCGTTGTCAACTTCAGTAGAAGAATTAGAAGATGTTTCTGGTGGCAAGGCTTCTGATTGGTTGGATTCAGTGAGGAGTGGTGGCGGTGGAGGCTTCTCATTGGACGTTGTTAGAGTGACGTCACTAGTTGGTGGTGATGATGGACCTTCTGCAGCAGAGGTGATTATTAAGTCCTTGGTGAATTTGAGAATTTCTTCAGAAGGTGGAGATGCTGGAAATATAAATGATGGCATATTATTTAATGCAAATAACTCTTTGATGGTAGAGTTAAAGGATCCAGGTACAGCCATGTTCTGCATGTGAGCGTAAAGTAGACAATGGTGGATCTTCGTTACGTCACATGTTGGAGGAGTGATGGTGGTGGTGGTGGAGGCGGGCTGAGTAGATACTTGAAGTAATTTTGTAGTGTCTGCTTGTAATTTTGCAATTGCTGCATACATTGGTGTGTTGTTAGTAGATTTTTTCTTTGTTACTTCTTGTGTTTTCTTCATAATATCCTTTCTTGTAGGACATTTTGCTGCCAGTGTATGGTTGTGTTGGAGCAGCAGCGGTACAGGAACTGAAGGTGTGTCCCTCACTACCACATGTAGTGCAGAACTTCTTGTCTTTTACTGGACATGCTTTGGTGATGTGAAGATAAGAATAGCAGTTCCAGCAATGTTGGATGTAGTGGTATCTCTCTGCTTCTATGTAGGTAGGACTGATGTAGTAGTAGTAAACAGCAAGACCTTCGTTCAGAGCAGTGGCAGCCATGTTCACGTCGGTAAAGGTGACCTTGAGCATAGACGATGCATTCGGGATTTTAGTAATGCTGTCAACAGTAGCCCAAGTATTTTGAATTTGAATGGATATCTTGAGTTCAGCAATTAGTTGAGAAGTCAGAATCTTGTCCAGTTTTTTTTAGGAATACTGATTTTCTTGCTCTGAGGGAAGGAGAGGATGTAACAGTAAATCCTTGAGCAGTAAGAATAGTGGTGGCTTCTGAAGTGAGTAACTTCTCTGCTTCAGCATCATCGTGACATACAACAATGAGTGCTTCTTTGAGTGTCAGAATAGCGTTGAATTTAACATGCAATGCTCCCTGCACTACAGTTGCAAGAGCAAGTTTCGTTGAATCATCAACGGTACCACTGTTTGGCTTGATCTTTACACGATTTGCGTAGCTCATCGTGCAAGTCAAGGCGAAGACAACGCTGGTAAAGGTTCCCCTCTCCAACAGGGATCGTAGGGAGATTGAGTATGTAAGGAGAGCTGCTATGACCTGCCGAGGCGAGAGTCAAAAGCAGAATCTCAGTCTGGCTCAGAATCTGTCTGCCGTGTCTGTGTCTGTGTGTTGGTTGCTTCTCTATTAACTCTCCTCATCTTCCTTCTTGAACTGTGAGCCACTTGCCACTTAAAGCGGCTGCCACTATCACTCTGGTGACCATTTCCTCATTACTAGCTAAATCCTTCTCACACTCACTCTCAAACTCATCTATGCGAAGCTACAGCCTCCTATTTTCCTTCTGAAGAAGTGGAATCTCTTTCTTCAACACTTGAACCTGAGATTCTAAAGCACTACAACAAGCCATGGTGCTTGGTAACAGCCCAAGCTAACTCCCAAGAGCTTAGGCAGATATGACCACATGCGACCACTGACTTCAGCGTACTGACCACTGACCTCAGCGTACTGGCCACTGACCTTAACGTACTGACCACTGACCTCAGCATACTGACCACTGACCTCAGCGTACTGTTACCATCGCCTGGGGATTAAGCACGTATTTTCTTTAAAATATACGTGCGCAGCGAAGCTTCCCTTGCACAGAATCCAACAAATATGCTCTTACTGAACTAATACCATATAAAAGGTTTCATTCATTTCATATGATGCATCAGAAATTGAAGATTGACGCCAATCATATTTGTATTGTTTCCCTCAGGAAAAGGCGCTAAGCCCATAGAGGATTAATAGCGCTTAAGTAACTGAAAACATTCAGGGTCCATACGAGGAGGGGGAGGATAAGTCCAATTCCTTACATCAAGAGCCCCTCACCGGCTTCAAGGCTAAATTATGCAATAATATAAAAATATACTATGCAATTTCAAGATAAATGCTGCAAAATTGCACCAACATATTCAAAAAAATATTCAAACCTTCTTAGTAGGCTTCAGAAGTCTGAAAATTTTCAGGTAAATCAAAGGTTTTCCCATTTATCACACGAAAACAAAATCTGGAATAGCTAGTGTAACATTGTTCACAGTGCAAACACACATGTAATAAACTCCATGAATCTTACGATGAATACAATACTAGGGAGCATTGAAAGAGTACAAATTTTAGAGATGCAAGCTGCACTTTTCAGGTATTATTTGTATGGCCACAACAAAATTCTGTGAAAAATTTCAGACCATGTCATGCCCATTTACCATGCAGCATCACGATAGTTTTCGTCAAATTATACACCATTGAAAGTAATTAGTTATAATTTATTGGTTGTCAGGATAATAATCAAGTGTACATTGGTTTATATCATTTTTGGTTGCGAAGATTGTATAATCAAATGAACATGGGTTATATCAATCATCAACTATTTAATTTTAAACTATTACAAGTTATAAGTGAAGTCTTTCTTGGTGCGGAACTTGGGCATCACTTTCCTGAAAAATATTCTTTGCTTGATATATCCATCTCTTCCCTTCTGTCCAGTCACTTCAGTACAAGCTTCAGTCATCAGTTTTATCCCTCTCACAACAGCTTGAGTGTTGCTTGGCCACTTGGACACCTCCAGTGGGTTCTCAATAATTTTCAGAACCTGTTGATCTGATAGAGAAGCACTGCAAGGAGGCTCAGTTTTGAGTTTATTCATCCAGTAAATCATGGAATGATAGTTTTTTGCTTGCCACTTCAATTTGGGAATCACTACTTTTCTTGAGCTGAGAATAAGAGACACGTTGTCGTTCTCTTCATCTTCATTGTCGTCCTCATCAAGTTTCTTTTTTCATTTATATTACATTTAAATTTTCTACAACCCTTGAATTTTTTTTTAAATTTTTCTTTAAATAAAAATACAGTTTTATGAAGACGGTTTAAAAAATGGGAAGTTCATACCCACACAGCTCAAAATTAGTACAAAAAACTTCCAGTTAAGATTCACTAATGTTTTGGGTTTGAAGGGGATAAGAAGAACCATTCTCTTGTTATTACATTGGAAACAATATTTTTAAATAAAACTGCTTAATTAATGTTTATGCAGAATAGAATGAAGGCCAAGTTTTTTTTATTCAACCTACCAGTGGTGAAAGTTTGAATTTGATAAGAAAAGGCATTCATCCCTAATTTATCTTGTTCCAAGTATTTCAAGTTTTTGAAAATTTCAGTAAAATTTCATATTTGCAGCTGTTCCTGATGTATCATTCTTCTTCAAGACTCCATCAATAATGTTATTTTGAAGTCGATCACAAGAAGCATTCTTTAGTTACTGAATATCAATTAATATCACTATTTACTCTTCTTTTCACATACTTTTGAAACCAATATTTCTTCTCTCTCCTATTCTATTGTCTACCTTCATCTCTTATTCTTTTCTTTTACTTCCTTCATCTTTATGTATCATCATTTCCTTTCTTTGACTTCTCCCCTTCCTTCACTTTGTTTCCGTCTTTCATCTTCATTTCATCCTCATCAGCCGCTTTCTTTCCCTTCCACTTTTTCTCCTTCATTTCCTTGCATTCCCTTTGTGTCTCTGCCATTCATTTTCTTCCTCCCCAATACATTTACAGTTTTACTCAGCCTTCAACTCCTAGTTTTCCCGCTTATTCATCCATTCCTCAATTCTCCGCCTTCATCCATGTCTCTGCCTTCATCCGCATCTCATCTTTCCCTCTTCCTTTAAAGTCTTTTCATTCATCTTTTTTTCATCCTTCCCTCTTCCTCCTGGCCTCTCCTCTTTCGTCCTTGCTGTTCTCATCCTCCCTACCTATACTTGCCCTCCATTCCTCTCCTCGTTCTGCCTTTTCTTCCTCCCTATATGTATTCGTTATTCCTTCCTCTCCTCATTCTGCCATCCTTTCCTCGTCTTCCCTGCCTTTCCACTCCCACCTTTCCCCTCCTCCTCCTCCTCCTCCTGTCTTCCTCTCCTTGTCCTGTCTTCCTCTCCCCGTCCTCCACAACTCAGAAAGTCGTGTCAAGTAACTGTTTCCCTGGACAGCCTAATTATGCCTCCAAGGGCCTTCAAGGAATACTAATGACATCATTCCTTCCTCACAGCAGTTGACGCTCTCTCTCTCACCTCCCAGCACATTACCTTTTACATCACCCCTCCCTCTTCACCTCACATTACCCCTCATATTACCCCTTCCTTCTTTCCTCATATCACTGAACTCTCCTTCCCAACATCAACTTCAAATCATCGCTCCTTCCATCCCTCACAACACCCTTCCCATCTCCCATTAAACCTCTCTCTCATCCCCTCTTACTTCATCGCTGACACTGAAACTATTTTTCCCTCACAACACCTCCTCCCATCATTCCTCCCATCATTCCTCCCATAACTTATAACATCACCCATCACTCTTTCACATCACTGTTCCTCACCTGTAACCATTCCTCCCTCCTCCTTCACAACATTCCTCCTTCCTTCACTCACAACACCATCTTTCCCTCCACTCACATCACGTCTCCCTCCCTTAGCATAGTTCTTTCTCCTCTCATCACATCTCTAACTCCGTTTACAACACTTCACTCTCCCCTCACCTTTCCCTTCACTTACCTTACATTTCCTTCCATTTTTCCAAATTTCCTGGTTTGGCTTATTCGGCAAGAGGGTTTTGTTCCACCGGTTTAAAGTCACAACATTTAAAACAAATGCTCAATCCAGTACTCGATGTTTCAGAAAGGCTGCTGTCTGAACTCACCAAATTTTCCAAAGTGTACCTGGCTGGCGATGTCCAGGAGACCATTAGGCCACTCTTCTTTGGTGCCTCACCTTGTGATCTCCGGTAAAAGGATGGAGGAATTAGGCCCATTTCAGCTAGCAACACCCTTCGGCGCCTTGTCGCCAAGGCTGCAGTGATAATAATGAGTCAAGAGGCTGCTGCAGTGCTGAAACCAGCACAGCTCGGTTTTGGTGTTCAACAAGGCTGTGAAGCAGCAGCCGATGCAGCACGAGTATACGTCAATAACATGTCAGATGAAAAAGGTCTGATCTACTTATTCAGCTTAGTCAGAAAGGATTCTGTTCTCCAAGCAGTTTCTAGACAATTCCCTTTCCTCTATCTTTTCATATAACCGTGTTACAGTAGAACTTTTAAACTACTGTTTGGGAGCCACGAAACTGACTTGTGCAAGGGTTTACAACAGGGAAACCCTCTAGCCCCTTTTCTTTTCTGTCTGGCCATCAAGGAAGTCCAGTGAGCTCAATTTCTGGTTCTTTGATAATGGTACCCTGGCCGGAACCACAGAATCTCTTCTAGAGGATATCGAAAAAATTAAAGACATGGGAGAGTGCCTGGGCCTATATTTAAACCCCACCAAATGCGAAATAATTTCTACAAATCAGTAGAACATAGAGGATATTAGTGTTGTTTTACGAGAATCACGAACCATTGATCCAGCCAAAAGCACTCTCCTTGGTGCTCCTCTAGGACCCAATGCCATTGATCTGATCCTAGAAAAGAAAATCTCAGACCTCACGACTATGGACGGCAGGACGGCAGGACATGTTGCCTTCTTAAGGGAACCTCACCTGGCGACACTGGAGGACACAAGGGACAGGGAGGATATGATAACGACATATAAAATTCTGAGAGGAATCGACATGGCACAGCAACTAGGGGTATCAATTGGACGTTGAAGACTCAGATGAGCCACAGGAATGTTAGGAAGTATTTCTTCAATCATAAAGTTGTCAGGAAGTGGAATAGTCTGGAAAGTCAGGTAGTGGAGGCTGGTCAAGAGTGTGGTCGAGAGAGTGGACCTAGTAGCGACCAGTGAAGATGCGGGGCCAGAAGCTATGAATCGACCACTGCAACCACAATTAGGTGAGTACACACACACAAACACACACACACACACACACACACACACACACACACACACACACACACACACACACACACACACACACTGCAGGAAGGCCTTTGACACAGTTCCCCACAAGAGATTAGTGCAGAAGCTGGAGGATCAGGCACACATAAAAGGAAGGGCACTGCAATGGATAAGGGAATACCTGACAGGGAGGCAGCAACGAGTCATGGTACGTGAAGAGGTATCACAGTGGGCGCCTGTTACGAGCGGGGTCCCACAGGGGTCAGTTCTAGGACCAGTGCTATTTTTGATATATGTGAACGACATGATGGAAGGAATAGACTCTGAAGTGTCCCTGTTCGCAGATGACGTGAAGTTGATGAGAAGAATTAAATCGGACGAGGATGAGGCAGGACTGCAAAGAGACCTGGAGAGGCTGGACATGTGGTCCAGTAACTGGCTCCTCGAATTCAATCCAGCCAAATGCAAAGTCATGAAGATTGGGGAGGGGCAAAGAAGACCGCAGACAGAATATAGGCTAGTTGGACAAAGACTACAGACCTCACTCAGGGAGAAAGACCTTGGGGTGACCATAACACCGAGTACATCACCGGAGGCACACATCAACCAAATAACCGCTGCAGCATACGGGCGCCTGGCAAACCTGAGAATAGCGTTCCGATACCTCAATAAGGAATCGTTCAAGACACTGTACACTGTGTATGTTAGGCCCATACTGGAGTATGCAGCACCAGTCTGGAACCCACACCTGGTCAAGCACGTCAAGAAGTTAGAGAAAGTACAAAGGTTTGCAACAAGGCTAGTCCCAGAGCTCAAGGGAATGTCGTACGAGGAAAGGTTAAGGGAAATCGGACTGACGACACTGGAGGACAGAAGGGTCAGGGGAGACATGATAACGACATACAAGATACTGCGGGGAATAGACAAGGTGGACAGAGATAGGATGTTCCAGAGAGGGGACACAGGGACAAGGGGTCACAACTGGAAGCTGAAGACTCAGACGAGTCACAGGGACGTTAGGAAGTATTTCTTCAGTCATAGAGTTGTCAGCAAGTGGAATAGCCTAGCAAGTGAAGTAGTGGAGGCAGGAACCATACATAGTTTTAAGAAGAGGTATGACAAAGCTCAGGAAGCAGAGAGAGAGAGGATCCAGTAGCGATCAGTGAAGAGGCGGGGCCAGGAGCTGAGTCTCGACCCCTGCAACCACAATTAGGTGAGTACAATTAGGTGAGTACACACACACACACACACACACACACAGTCGGACGCAACACAGACAGACGAGCGGTGATGGTGGGAGTAATAGTAACATCAGTTTCTCACTTGTAGTGTTTTCGGGCTATCCAAGGACACTGCAGAGATCACTGAATGTGACAGTGTTAATGGATAATCCCAGAAGTGAATTACAATGTGAGGTGAAGACCAAAATTTTATAAGCCAATTTGAATGGGCCAAAAAAGTGTTAGGAGCGGGAAGGAAGCAGTAGGCTTGGTGCCAGGCTGAAGTAGCCACAAGTGATATAACTACAAATACCAACAGGAAGGTGTGACCCCCCAAGTGGAGAGTCAAGCGCAAAGTCAGGCTAAATTAGCCAGTGAGAAGTAACCAAACCCTACAAAGAGGGAAAAGAAATAGGTAATGATTAAATCATCTTAAATAAAAAAAAAGAAGCCATGATTCCTTGGCTTTGCTTATTTTGCCGGTAATTATCCTGTGCATAAAATAAGGAAATTGTGTGAATGTTTGAACAATAAAGGAAATATTTTGATAGTGTGATGTGTGACAACAGTGATCCTTGTTAAAAGCAACCGGTGAGAAAGGATTAACCTGACATCGCCCAACACATCGCTGCGGGACGCAAGTATACCTATGTTTTGGTGGCGGGTGTGAGTTTCTAGGCTAATTAACCTGACACAAGCTGGAAGTGAAGGGTCCAAGCTACCCAGCATTGAGCAAGGAATAAAATTATTGGAAAGTAATAACAAGCAACCGTATTAGCAAGCACGATTAAAAATTCTAGCTAGTATATACAATCGAGGGTTAACCACTAAAGTAAAATGTTCTAGCTAGCACAGAAAACATGGGTGCTTTATCGGGGGGAGGGGGGGGAGGGTAGTGCATATAAACTATATTATGGAATCCACATACTACATCACACGCAAACCGGGATTGCACACATGCTGCACACGCAGATTGTGAGGGAAAAGTTCAATAGATAGAAGAAGAGATATAGTAACGATAGTTTCATTACCGGCTACTAGTTAAGGTAGGGTAAGTCACGCTCCCGTTTTTCCCGCCTTTTTTCCCCCACCCCTAAAGTGATAGTTTGATTGCCGGCTGCTTGTTAACGTAGGGTCAGTCTAGCTTCCACTATCCCTTCCCCTCCCTCTTCCCCCCCCCCTCGAAAGGTGACGTGTGGGGCTCTGGTCAAACAGTAAATCACTCGACTCACAGCTCCCAGCACTACTGTAAGTACATGCCTGCCTTGTATTCTAGTGGATTTATTGGTTAAAAGCTTCACTTTTGACCAATAATAAACTTAGTCCTTTCAGTCTTGCTCTAGGTTGACTGTTGTAATAATCACCACGTCTTTTGAGTATTGTACACTGCCATGGAGAGTGATTATTTAAGCAGTGGGTAACCTGTCTATCTTTTCAGCTTGGATGACAGTGAGGGTCACCTGTCAATCAACGAGAAGAACAGGAGACGGACTAACGTCCTGGAGACGTCCCATTTTGTATTGAACTACCTGTGCACCTGTATGAAATTGCAGGACGTAACCCCACATCATTGCAGCGGTAAAGAACCTGCTTTCCTGTCATCGGGATAATAATCACGGCGATTCTCTGTGAAGAACTAGCCAGTGGTGGTCACCAACACCTGCGACCCCCCCACCCCCCATCATCAGCAACGGCTAAGATTTCAACAAGCAGTGTCACCAACACCAGACACCCAAGTTTTAAATTAGCGTTGAATTCAGTTATCATTTATATTTTTCATTTTTCATTTTCTTTAATGTAGGATTAATATTTCATATTTAAGTGTTTTACATTTTATATTTTCTACATAATAAAGTGTTTATGTTTGTCTGTTATTATTTCTTTTTCTATTCACTAATTTTCCTGAGGAGGAGCCAGCCTTGGTAATACTGTCTGAAGTTGTTACAGGGCTGAGTAAGCCTTCACAAGTGGCGACCTTGCCAGGATATTCTCTACTGAATCAAGATTCAACTCCATCTCGAATCTACCATTGGAACTTCAACGCCGCATACCACAGATGGTTACCACCAGCCATGAGTAATCATTCTCTATGGTAGGACTACAGTACAGGTATTTAAAAGATTTGGTGATTTTTATAGTCTCAATTTATTGTAAGTCAAGTCAGGCAGGATATAATATTTAATTCTGCCACCTAATTGTATGTGAGCTTGAAACACTTTGGAGGATTAGACTCTAGGGACCCGAGATTTTCCAGTGACAACTTGTTTCATTGAGCTCTTCATTATATCAAGGGAACTGTCATAGGACACTCTTGATTTGTTGGTGAGAAGATTGGATGGTCAAGGGACCCCATTCTACTTACTGTTTGCTCGGAGCCGGCATAGAACCCTTCGTTTTCATTAATACATATTGTTTAATTGAAGCAGGGATCGAGCCCTCTGGTTTATTTATAGATTGAGCAGAGCAGGAATAGAACCCTCCGTTTTCTTTAATACCCGTTTCATTTCCCCTGATAGTTTAAGTTATTCTTGCAAGTATGGATGAATACCAGTTTTGGATGAATGATGGAAGTAAGTTAGGAATAACGGAAAAATTTAGAATCTTTCATTAGTGCTAAGATCCAGGAAAAACTTGAAAGAGAGAGAATTGAGAGAGAAAAAAGACAGTTAGAAAGGGAAAGAGAAGAGAAAAAGGAGAGAGAGAGAGAATCGAAAGAGAAGAGAAAAAGGAGAGAGAGAGAATCGAAAGAGAAGAGAAAAAGGAGAGAGAATCGAAAGAGAAGACAAAAAGGAGCGTGATAGACTTTATCGTGAGGAGAGAGCAAGAGTACGTGAGGAACAGGTTAAATTAAGGGAACTTGAAGAAAGAGCAAAGGACAGAGAATATGAGTTAAGGGAGAGAGAAAAGGACAGCGAGCTCGAACAAACTCGCCTTGAATTAGAGAATAAGAAGTTAACTTTCTCACAACAGCAATTAGATGAAGGAGTAATGGAACAACGTGCAGCTAGTGCACATATTCCAACACCTAATTTACCTCCCTTCACAGAGGGGGAAGACATAACTTCTTACATTATCAGGTTTGAAAATACCGCTACCCTCTGTGAATGGCCTGCTGACACCTGGGCTACCAGGTTAGGAATGTTATTTTCTGGTACAGCTTTGAATATCTATGCAACTTTGTCGCAGGATATTATATGTAATTATAACCTACTGAAGAAGGCGATCCTTAAAGCATATCA
This sequence comes from Cherax quadricarinatus, assembly GCF_038502225.1. Classification (NCBI taxonomy): domain Eukaryota; kingdom Metazoa; phylum Arthropoda; class Malacostraca; order Decapoda; family Parastacidae; genus Cherax; species Cherax quadricarinatus. Next base: position 51,295,250 of record NC_091306.1, read on the forward strand.
AAAAACCACAAATTCTTACAGGAAAGATTTCAGGTATGCCACCTTACAGCCTGGCCAGAACTTTCAGCAGCTACTGGTAACACTCTTTCGTTTGTTCGACTTCTGGATAGAGAGTTCAGGAATTGATCACAGTTATGAATCTCTTAGAGACTTCATGGTTGCTGACCAGTTCCTGACAGCTCTTCCTCACCAGATACGAACATTCATTAGAGAACGTAACCTGATTAAAGCTGAAGAAGTTGCTGAGGCTGCTGACCTGTATGCTGAGGCTCACAATTCCTATAAAGACCTAAAGGGATCGAACCCTAAGGGCAAGGGTTCATCAGACCTTAAGAAATCAAAGCCTCTAGTGGAAAGTAAAATGACTTCTTTTATTCCTGTTTGTCATCTGTGTGGTGTTAAGGGACATAAACGTCCAGATTGTCCTAAGAAGGTCCAAAAAGTTGGAAGATGTTTTAAAGACTGTAATGACCAAGCACCCTTCTGTTCAGGAACAGTTAATGGACTTAATGTATCTACCATTTTACGAGACACTGGATGCACATGTATAGTCATTTCTGATAAGCTGTTCCCTAACCTTAAAGACACTCATTCCTCTGCTATACTTTCAGACTACTTTTCCTACCATCCGTTGTTACATTAGGTCTAAATGGTTCACAGGTTGGTCTGAAGCCGTACTAGCTCCCATCACTTCTTGCTCCGTACTAATAGGTAATGTAAAAGGTGCCCTTCTTCCTTCTGAGGATGACCTTTCATCACCAAAGATGGATATAAGTGTTTCAGATCCTCTTCCTGAAGAGTCGGAGAAGCCCCTCGAAAGTTCAGATGAGACAATGTCTCGTGAGATTCATATGAGATTAAAAACCAGTGATGCTACTCTCGAAAGCGAGGAAGTAGGATCACCGGTTCACTTGTTAGATGAAAGTGACGATATCACCTCCGATACATAAATGTCTTGACTAGGGCTCAGACCAAAGCCCATGCTTCCCCTACAGTCCATCCTTTGATTTTCCCTGACTTTAAGCCTTTAGACATATCGAAGGACTCCTTTGTCAATTTGCAACGTAATTGCCATTCTCTTCAGAATTGCCATAATGCCGCTAAACAAAATCAAGTTATCCAAAGGAAAAACCTTTCATATAAATTTGAATATATAAAAGGTATCTTGCACAAGTCAGTATTCAAATTAAATTCAGATGAGACAGACTATTCCATCTTAGTTGTTCCAAGTCAATGCAGAGAGACTGTTCTTAAAATGGCTCATGACCTGCCAGTGGCCGGACATTTCTCGCATCGTAAAACTTTAAATAAAATTAGGGAAACCTATTTTTGGCCTAAAATGTCCTCAGATGTCACTACTTATTGTAGATCGTGTAAAGTTTGCCAACTGTCATCCTCCCGAGGTACCAGGCGAGTACCTATGGTCAAAATGCCAATCTTTACGGTACCGTTTGAAAGAGTAGCTATTGACATCGTTGGTCCTTTATCTCCACTTTCAAATGGGGGACATAGATATATATTAACATTAGTTGATTATGCTTCGAGTTTCCCTGAAGCCGTTCCTTTAAAGACCATAACTACTGCAGAGGTGGCTGAAGCCCTTTTGTCCATCTTCTCCAAAGTGGGCATCCCTAGAGAAATTTTGTCTGACCGGGGGACACAATTCACATCTGACTTAATGCAACATCTATACCAACTTCTGGGAGTGAAGCCTCTCTTCACCACACCCTATCATCCCAGCTGTAATGGGAGGATTGAGCGCCAGCATTCGATTCTCAAGTCCTTTTTAACATAAGCACATAAGAACATAAGAAAGGAGGAACACTGCAGGAGGCCTGCTGGCCCATACTAGGCAGGTCCTTTACAATTCGTCCCACTAACAAAACATTTGCCCAACCCAATTTTCAATGCCACCCAAGAAATAAGCTCTGATGTGAAAGTCCCACTCAAATCCAACCCCTCCCACTCATGTACTTATCCAACCTAGATTTGAAACTACCCAAAGTCCCAGCCTCAATAACCCAACTAGGTAGACTGTTCCACTCATCAACTACCCTGTTTCCAAACCAATACTTTCCTATGTCCTTTCTAAATCTAAACTTATCTAATTTAAATCCATTACTGCGGGTTCTCTCTTGGAGAGACATCCTCAAGACCTTATTAATATCCCCTTTATTAATACCTATCTTCCACTTATACACTTCGATCAGGTCTTCCCTCATTCTTCGTCTAACAGGTGAATGTAACTTAAGAGTCTTCAATCTTTCTTCATAAGGAAGATTTCTAATGCTATGTATTAATTTAGTCATCCTACGCTGAATGTTTTCTAACGAATTTATGTCCATTTTGTAATACGGAGACCAGAACTGAGCTGCATAATCTAGGTGAGGCCTTACTAATGATGTATACAGCTGCAGTATGACCTCTGGACTTCTGTTGCTTACACTTCTTGATATAAATCCCAGTAATCTATTTGCCTTATTACGTACGCTTAGGCATTGCTGTCTTGGTTTAAAATTGCTGCTCACCATAACCCCCAAGTCCTTTTTGCAATCTGTATGGCTAAGTTCTACATCATTTAACTTATAAGTACTAGGGTTATGGGCACTCCCAAGGTTCATAACCTTGCATTTATCTACATTGAACTGCATCTGCCACTTTTCTGACCAAGAATAGAGTTTGTTTAAATCCTTCTGAAGTTCCATAACATCTACGTTTGAATCAATTATCCTACCTATTTTTGTGTCATCAGCGAATTTGCTCATATCACTAGTAATTCCCTCATCTAGATCATTGATATATATTATAAACAACAACGGGCCCAAGACTGATCCCTGTGGAACGCCACTTGTTACAGATCCCCACTCGGATTTAACCCCATTTATGGACACTCTCTGCTTCCTGTCAGTGAGCCATGACTCGATCTACGAGAGCACTTTTCCCCCAATGCCATGAGCTGCCATTTTCTTTAACAGTCTATGGTGCGGAACTCTATCAAAAGCCTTACTAAAATCTAAGTAAATAATATCAAATTCTTTATTGTGGTCAACAGCCTCAAAAGCTTTACTGAAGAAAGTTAATAAATTAGTTAGACAAGACCGGCCTCTTGTGAATCCATGCTGAGTATCATTAATCAAGCTATGCATATCGAGATGGCTTCTTATAATCTCAGCTATAATTGACTCTAGCAATTTGCCTACAATTGAGGTCAGGCTTACTGGGCGGTAATTTGACGGTAACGACTTGTCCCCTGTTTTAAAACTAGGAATTACATTAGCCATCTTCCACATATCAGATACTACACCTGTTTGAAGAGATAAATTAAAAATATTAGTTAATGGTTCACAGACTTCCATTTTGCATTCCTTTAGAACCCTTGAAAAAAACTCATCAGGACCCGGCGACTTATTTTGATTCAGTCGGTCTATCTGCTTCACAACCATCTCACTAGTGACTGTGATGTTACATAATTTATCTTCTTCTAGCCCACTGTAAAAATTAATTACTGGAATATTGTTAGTGTCTTCCTGTGTAAAAACTGAGAGAAAATAATTATTTAAAGTCAAGCACATTTCATTCTCTTTGTCAGTAAGGTGCCCATAGTTATTTTTAAGGGGACCTATCTTATCTCTAACTTTTGTTCTATAGACCTGGAAAAAACTTTTTGGGTTAGTTTTAGAATCCCTAGCAACTTTAATTTCATAGTCCCTTTTAGCTTTTCTTATCCCCTTTTTAATGTCCCTCTTAATGTCAATATACTGATTCATAAGATGACCCTCACCTCTTTTGATACGCCTATAAATTCCTTTCTTATGCCCTAGTAGATATTTGAGCCTATTATTCATCCATTTTGGGTCATTTCTATTTGATCTAATTTATTTATATGGGATAAACGCTCTTTGAGCAGCATGTATAGTGTTCAGAAAACTGTCATATTGATACCTCTCTTCGTTACCCCAGTCAACAGATGATAAGTGTTCTCTAAGCCCATCGTAATCTGCTAAGCGAAAATCTGGGACTGTTACTGAGTTACCGCTACTATCGTACTTCCATTCAATGCTAAATGTAATTGATTTGTGGTCGCTAGCACCCAGTTCCTCTGAAATTTCCAAATTATTAACAAGGGATTCATTGTTTGCCATAACTAAGTCAAGCAGGTTATTTCCCCTTGTGGGTTCTGTCACAAACTGCTTCAAAAAACAATCCTGAAATACTTCTAAGAAGTCGTATGATTCTAAATTCCCAGTCAAGAAATTCCATTCAACATGACTAAAGTTAAAGTCTCCTAGAATTACTACATTATCGTGCCTTATGGCCTTAACAATTTCCTCCCATAGTAATTTCCCTTGGTCCCTATCTAAGTTTGGGGGACGGTATATCACTGCTAAAATCAGTTTTTCATGCCCCTCTGAAAATTCTAGCCAAACAGACTCTGTATGTGTTTCTTCAGACTTAATACCCGTTTTTATGCAACAGTTCAAGCGATCTCGGACATACAATGCCATCCCACCCCCCCTCCCAATACTTCTATCTTCTTGGAACAATTTAAAACCCTGAATATGACATTCCACAGGCATGTCCCGACTTTTTGAATTAAACCACGTCTCAGTTAAGGCAAATACATCAATGTTACCTACACTAGCAACTAATCTCAACTCGTCCATCTTATTCCTAGCACTACGGCAATTAGCATAATAAACATTGAAAGACTCTCCTTTCTCTTTACCCTTCCTGCTCATTTCTATTTTTCTACTAAACCTATTACTGTCCTTATCACCCAAGGTCCCTGGCTTTTCAATATCTATCTCGTTCTTATTATTACTAGTTCCCCTAGAACTCATAATATTACTACACTGGGACTTCACTGCTTTCCTGCCAAAACCCATACCACTAACTATTCCTAGTTTAAAGTCCTAACTGCTCCCTCCACTGCAGTTGCCAGTGCTCCCACCCCACACCTAGATAAGTGAACCCCATCCCTAGCATACATGTCATTTCTGCCATAGAAGAGGTCCCAGTTGTCAATGAATGTTACCGCATTTTCCTTACAGTATTTGTCCAGCCAGCAATTGACACCAATTGCCCTGGACAACCATTCATTTCCAACTCCCCTCCTTGGCAAAATACCACATATGAGATGGTTCCCACCCTTACTCCTAATTATTTCTATTGCTGACCTATACCTCCTAATCAGGTCCTCACTCCTACGTCTGCCAACATCGTTGCCTCCAGCACTGAGACAGATAATAGGATTACTCCCATTACCTCTCATGATGTCATCCAGACGGCTAACAATATCCTCCATCCCAGCCCCAGGAAAGCAAACTCTCTGTCTCCTACTCCTGTCCTTCAAGCAGAACGCCCTATCCATATACCTAACTTGGCTATCCCCAACAACAACAATATTCTTACCTTCCTTAATGTCTTTCGTCGTGTCGTTCCCAGTAGTCGACTCACATTCGTCGGGAAGCACTGAGAATGTATTGGATGTTTCCGCAACAGTTTCCACGGCAGTCTCTTTCTTCATCGTTTCTACCTTTCCATTCGTCTTCTTGATCGTCAACTTCTTTCCCTGCTGTCCAGCCACTGACCAGTTTCCCTTCTTGACCTGAGGACTCAAAACAGGAGGACTACTCCGAATCTTTTTGTTTTCCTCGGTCAGTCGCCGAATTTCCATATTCGCCAACCTCAATTCTTCCTTAAGCTGTTTGTAAAGTTGCTCGATGGAGGGCATCTTGCTTCAATTCTAGAGAGCGCGCAAACAGGTCTTCACAGAGCCAAGTACACGTCAACTTTGCTCCCTTAAACCTAATGAGTGGCATCGTTACCTACCCTGTGCTTTGTTTGCCATGAGGGAAGTTCCCAGCGACTCTTTGGGGTTTCCACCCTTTGAACTTCTCTATGGTAGACAGGCCAGAGGCCCATTGTCCATCTTTCATGACTTAAGGACTAATGAGGAGGTAAATGCTGAGGTTCAGTCTTCTTACCAGTTTCTCCTTGACCTTAGATCCAAACTTGAGGAGACCTCTGACATAGTTTCGAAAAACCTAAGCTTGTCAATGGACCAGTACAAAACCTATTTTGATTCCAAAAGTCAGAGGAGAAGTTTTAAAGTAGGAGATGAAGTTCTTGTACTTTTGCCGATCAAGTCAAATAAATTATTAGTAGCATGGAAAGGTCCATATAAAGTATTAAAAATTTGTGGGAAAGTTGACTACCTCATAGAAGTCAAGGGGAAACCTAAGCTTTATCATATCAACATCCTTAAGAAATATTACAGAAGAAATTCGGCTAACTGCCTTAATAACTTTGACTTAGTTTTTCCACACGAACTTGATAAGACAACTGAAGAATGTAAAGTGTGCGTAATTGACACCTCTAACTTAGACCATGATGAAGAACTACATGACTTGGTGACTCTTGACCACTCGGATGCAACCAACATTAATATTAATGAATCTTTGGATGACCATAAGAGACATGAACTACTTCAATGTGTGAGTAACTTTTCAGACGTCTTTACTGATATTCCAGGTGTTACCTCCACGGTAGTCCATAAGATTGACTTATTGACGGACAATTCTATCAAACGGAAATTATACCCAGTTCCAGTTCACCTTAGGGATGCATTTGACCGAGAGGTAGACAAATTATTAAAACTAAAGATCATTGAACCTTCAGTATCTGCATATTGCTCACCAGTAGTCATGGTTAAGAAGGAGGATAATTCATATAGACTTGCTATTGACTTCAGAGGCCTTAATGCTATAACTCGGTGGGATGCTGAGCCTATGCCCTTAATAGATAGCGATCTACACAAATTTTATGACTGTTCCTTCTTTTCAGAGATTGATTTTGCGCAGGCATATCATCAGGTAATGTTAGTTCCTTCTTCTAAGCAGTACACCGCTTTTCCTACACACCAAGGACTGATGCAATATAGAACTATGCCCTTCGGTTTGGTAACTGCCTGTGCTACCTACGTGAGACTGATGAGAAAGGTCTTGGGTAATATGCCAAATGTTTCAGTTTATTTTGATAACATTTACGTAATGACATCTACGTGGGGCGAACATATCCAAACATTAACATCAGTTTTGCGTAGGTTACACTCACATGGCCTCACTGCCAAGCCGAAGAAATGCTTCCTTGGGTATAACAAGATTAGATATCTTGGACTGATACTTTCTAATAACACTTTGCAGCCTCTCCCCAGTAAGATCAAAGCTTTATTAGAATTTAAATTCCCCAAAACCAAGAAGCTCATGCGAAGCTTTCTTGGTTCTGTAAATTTTTATGCACGGTTTATCCTGAATCTTACTGATCTTACAGGCATCTTATCAGACTTCCTTAAAAAGTCTATGAAGGAACCTCTTGAACTTTCCGACGTAGCTCGGGAAAAGTTTAATGAGATTAAAAGTATCTTTTCGAAAGACCCTGTACTTAAGATTCCAGATATTAATAAAACATTTTGTTTAAGAACTGATGCCTCCAATACTGGCTTAGGTGCGGTGTTACTACAATACCATGATGGTACTCCCTTCCCTGTATGCTTCCTAAGCCGGAAACTCCTTCCAGCAGAAACAAGATACTCCACAATAGAAAAGGAATGTTTGGCCCTTGTGTGGGGTATCTCCAAACTTAAATTTTATTTGCTGTGAAAGGAATTCATTTTAGAAACATACCACAAACCTTTGATATACCTAGAAACTTTTAAGGGAACCAACAGTCGCCTCTTGAGGTGGACATTGGCACTCCAGGTATCATGTGGGTTTTAGATAAAGTGGATGGGGAAAGAATACTCACGTAGGCTGGTAGTACGTATAATATATAACGGGAAGTATGGAAAGCACCAACAGCCGACCTGCCTCTCTCTGCTCCCTATCTAGACTGACTCACAAGTGTCTACAGTGCGAGGGTGTTTGAAATCCTGCTTTGGTCAGCAGCAATATGAATACAGTCAATGATTCACACAGACGGTTGGTAGTGAGACATCTACTGGTAACTGGTTACTAGGAACTGGTACTACTACTGAGACAGGCTTTTAAGTTCCATATTGTGTACATCAATGGTTCATCCAATTATTTCTCTGACTGGTTAAGTCATGACAGTCAGTAGAAGATTTGTTGCCTTATGCGACTTCCACATGTTAGAACTTTTTCCTCGAATATTCTTCTTATACTCCTTGACTATAAGTCTTGGTATGGGGGACTGTGAGGGAAAAGTTCAATAGATAGGAGTAGAGATATAGTAACGATAGTTTCATTACCGGCTACTAGTTAAGGTGGGGTAAGTCAAGCTCCCGCCTTTCTTCCCCCTCCCCGAAAGTGATAGTTTCATTGCCGGCTACTAGTTAAGGTAGGGTAAGTCACGCTCCCGTTTTTCCCGCCTTTTCTCCCCCACCCCTAAAGTGATAGTTTGATTGCCGGCTGCTTGTTAACGTAGGGTCAGTCTAGCTCCCGCTATCCTTTCCCCTCCGTCTTCCACCCCCCCCTCGAAAGGTGACGTGTGGGGCTCTGGTCAAACAGTAAATCACTAGACTCACAGCTCCCAGCACTACTGTAAGTACATGCCTGCCTTGTATTCTAGTGGATTTATTGGTTAAAAGCTTCACTTTTGAACAATAATATACTTAGTCCTTTCAGTCTTGCTCTAGGTTGACTGTTGTAATAATCACCACGTCTTTTGAGTATTGTACACTGCCATGGAGAGTGATTATTTAAGCAGTGGGTAACCTGTCTATCTTTTCAGCTTGGATGACAGTGAGGGTCACCTGTCAATCAACGAGAAGAACAGGAGACGGACTAACGTCCTGGAGACGTCCCATTTTGTATTGAACTACCTGTGCACCTGTATGAAATTGCAGGACGTAACCCCACATCATTGCAGCGGTAAAGAACCTGCTTTCCTGTCATCGGGATAATAATCACGGCGATTCTCTGTGAAGAACTAGCCAGTGGTGGTCACCAACACCTGCGACCCCCCCCCCACATCATCAGCAACGGCTAAGATTTCAACAAGCAGTGTCACCAACACCAGACACCCAAGTTTTAAATTAGCGTTGAATTCAGTTATCATTTATATTTTTCATTTTTCATTTTTCATTTTCTTTAATGTAGTATTAATATTTCATATTTAAGTGTTTTACATTTTATATTTTCTACATAATAAAGTGTTTATGTTTGTCTGTTATTATTTCTTTTTCTATTCACTAATTTTCCTGAGGAGGAGCCAGCCTGGGTAATACTGTCTGAAGTTGTTACAGGGCTGAGTAAGCCTTCACACAGATACACACACACATTTACCCACTAGGCAGACGATATCACCAAATGTAAACACTGACCCCCCCCCCCCCCCACCACTCACTACGATGTCAGACACAATAATCACTCTCACACCCACACATACCAAATACATGTACGTACATAACACATGCACACACAAACCCCCCCCACACACACATACACACACACATACACACACACACACACACTCACACACACACACACACACACACACACACACACACACACACACACACGCACGCACACACACACACACACACACAAACACACATAAATCACACATAATCACACACACACCTACATAAGTACACACAAATGTATTCCAAATTTTCAAGAAGAGAGACAGACAGGAATTATTAAACTACAGACTAGTGTCATTGACATGTATAGAGTTCAAAGACTGGTGAATCACCTAGAAAGAAATGAACTTTTGCCGGAAAATCAGCACATACACACATACACACATACACACTCACACACACATACACACACACACACGCACACACACACACACACACACACACACACACACACACACACACACACACACACACACACACACACACACAAACACACATAAATCACACATAATCACACACACACATACATAAGTACACACAAATGTATTCCAAATTTTCAAGAAGAGAGACAGACAGGAATTATTAAACTACAGACTAGTGTCATTGACATGTATAGAGTTCAAAGACTGGTGAATCACCTAGAAAGAAATGAACTTTTGCCGGAAAATCAGCACGGTTTCACGGAGGGAGGGAAAATCCTGTCTAATACGGGCTGGAGGTTTACGACAAGGTGACAGAAATAAGAAAGGAGAAAGAAGGGTAGGTAGATTGCATTTTCTTGGACTGCAAGAAGGATTTCGACATAGTTCTGCACAAGAGATTAATACAAAAGTTAGAGGAGCAGGCAGGAATAATAGGAAAGATACTACAATGAATCAGAGAATCCCCGACAGGAAGGAAACAGCAAGTAATTGTACGTGTTGAGGTGCCAGATTGGGTTCATGTGAGGAGCTGGGTTTTACATGAGCCAGTACTAGGACCAGTGCTGTTTCTTGTATATGTCAATAACATGACGGAAGGGACAGATTCAGAGGTGTCCCTGATTGCAACCGATGTGAAGCTACTATAGAGAATTCAAAAGGATGAGATCAGGTGGGACTACGAAGGGCTCTAGAGAGGCTGTAAGCCTAGTCCATCAATTGGCTCCTGGAGTTTAACCACACCAAGTGCATAGTCATGAAGATTGGGGAAGGTCAAGGAAGGCAGCAGACTGAGTACTGGTTAAGGGACCAAAGGGTGCAAACTTCACTAAAGGAAAAGGAAAAGGATCTTAGGGTGAGTATCATACCTAGCAACATCTGAGGGGCACATCAACCATGTACCTGCTGTAGAACAGGACCGACCATCCCACTCAATAATCACTCTCACACCCACATGTACTAAATACATGTGCGTACACACACACATACACGCACAACCCCCCCCCACACACACACACACACTCACATAATGAAGTATGCAGCACCAGTTTGGAACCCGCACCGGATCAAGCACGTTAGGAAATTAGAGAAAATGCAAAGGTTTGCGACAAGGTTAGTTCCAGAACTAAGGGGAATGTCCTACGAAGAAAGGTTGAGGGAAATCAGCCTGACGACACTGGAGGACAGGAGGGTTAGGGGAGACATGATAACGACATGCAAGATACTGCGTGGAATAGACAAGGTGGACAGACAGGATGTTCCAGAGAGGGGACAGAGAAACGAGAGGTCACTCTTGGAAGTTGAAGACTCAGATGAGTCACAGGGATATTAGGAAGTATTTTTTTCAGCCATGGAGTGATCAGGAAGTGGAACAGTCTGGCGAGTGATGTAGTGGAGGCATGAACCACACATAGCTTTAAGACGAGGTATGATAAAGCTCAGGGAGCAGGGGGAGAGAGGACCTAGTAGTGTTCAGTGAAGAGGCGGGGCCAGGAGCTGAGTCTCGACAATTAGGTGAGTACAATTAGATGAGTACATACACAAGGAAACAGACTCACACACACACACACACACATGCATACACAAAAGCCCACAACCAAACATGCACACACACTCACACACACATGCATGCATACACAAAAACCCACAAGCAAACATGCACACACACACACACACACACACACACACAATTGTGGGGAAGAGATATTTACAGAGAGCATGATGGGAGAGTTGTGAGCTATTGCTGCTGAGGCAAGGATACAGATCTTGGCAGAGAAACCGGAAATGTGGAAGTGGAGTACAGAGATAAGGACTGATAGGAGCAAGGTGCCAAGTGCAAGCACATTGGCAAAGTAATACCTTGATGAAATGATATCAGGATTCAAGGACTTCTGGGAGATGATTAGGGAAATAACTAAGGAGATAGTTAAATCAGATCCATTGATAGGGAGGAAAAAGAAATGGGTAGAAGAGAGGAAGAGGTCAGTTATTATTCATGGGCTTTATGAGGTAGAAGGGAAGACCTACAACAAAAGAAGACAGGAAGAGGTAAAAGAGATTGAGAGTATCATCACAGTAACAGGAGAGGCTATGACACAACCGACAAATTTTCAAAGACTTAATGGTACTTGTGGGAAAAGAACTGCTAAGTCAGATTGATATTGAAGGTAGAAATGTTACGAAAAAGGATCCTACAGTGGAAACCACTCTAACAGGGCACCCAGAAATACCAGTGAATGTACCTCAACCATGACAGAACACAAAAAAGAATGGGGACAACTGAAAGAGTAAAATGGCACCAGAAGAAAGGGGACACAGAGCAGGCACTGACAGAAGAGAGTGCATTCTCATGGACAATGACAAACACAACTGCCCACAGAATCCCCTCAACCCCTACCAATCCAGTCTAACCAAACACAATAGCAAGAGACAAGCCACACTCTTCGCCAACAATCCCCCCCCCAAGCACTAATATTACCTTAACTGCAGCCTACCTTTATATCTATCCCTGCCTTTCAAACCCTCCTCCGACATCAATCCCTCCAACCCTCCAGAATATAATTCTGAAAAGAAAGCTGAAGGACTGGTACACCAATGCGATGGAATAACAAATAAGAGTGAGGAGTGGCAGGAGGTATCCCTAAAATCATAGGATTCTTTAATAACAAATGTAATTTTCCTCACTGTATAGCAGATCCTGAGAAAAGATAGGGGGAATGGAAGGGGAGTAGTTGCACTGCTCATCGCTCAACATATAGGCGCCTGGCAAACCTAAAAATAACGTTTCGACATCTACGTAAGGAGTCATTCACGACACTGTACACCTTGTACGTCAGGCCCATGTTGGAGTATGTAGCACCAGTACGGAACCCACACCAGGTTTAACTCGTCAAGAAAGTGCAAAGGTTTGCAACGAAACTGGTGCCTGAGCCGGGAGAGAGAAATTGGACCTAGTGGCGATCAGCGAAGAGGCAGGGCCAGGAGTTGTGACTCGACACTTGCAACCACAGATAGGTAAATATAGGTAGGTAAGTACAAATGAGTAAATACACACACAAACACGCATATATATATATATATATATATATATATATATATATATATATATATATATATATATATATATATATATATATATATATATATATATATATATATATATATATATATATATATATATATATATATATATATATATATATATATATATATATATATATATATATATATATATATATTATATATATATATATATGTCGTGCCGAATATGTAAATCTGGTCAGTTAGGAAGAACTCATGTAAAATTAAGTCCTTTTTTAAATTTTCTCTTATACGTTTAAAGATATATTTTTTTCATTATGGTTGATGTAAAAAATTTTAATTTTGCACCAAAAGAATCTTAGAAAACTTACCTAACCTTATTATAACAAGAGCAATTTATTTTAGCCTAACCAAACTAAATATTTTTTAGATTTGTTTACAATAATTTAAAACTAAACATACACAGTGAAAAATATTTTTTTCATTAGGTTCAGAATGATTTTGGCGAAATTATTGTAGACACAAATTTTTGCTTGTCCTATATGGCAAGATGAGCGTTGCTATTTAAGCCAAGATCGCAAGTTCTGCCTATTCGGCACGACATTTATATATATATATATATATATATATATATATATATATATATATATATATATATATATATATATATATGTATATATATACACATATACACACACACACACACACACATATATATATATATTTATATATATATATATATATATATATATATATATATATATATATATATATATATATATATGTATATATATAAATATGTATATATATATATGTATATATATAAATATTTATATATATATATGTATATATATAAATATTTATATATATATATATATATATATATATATATATATATATATATATATATTGGCCAAACATTCACAAAAATACATCAGAAAGTAAAACAACATAGGTAACTCAGAGCTACATCTCGAATACTTCGTCCAGCTCCCCTGCGGTGGGCCGCGTGCCCAGAATGCTGCAGGCATTTCCTCTCTGGATCGCAGCACTGAGTCTCTGAAAGAGGAAGCTGGTCGCCCTGTGGTCCTTGGTTTCTATGATGAGCTTTTCATCCAGCTCTTTGAGGAACTTTAGAGCACACTTGCCCCATGCTCCAAGGGTCTCCGACACTATTGGAATGAAGTTATAGCAAGGGGGAAGGTCTTCATATTCTCGGATCTTCTGGGTCTCCCTGTGGCTGGCAGCTCCACCCCCTTCCACTACAGAGTATGGGAAGTAGGTGTCTGCCAATGTGGCAGCACAGGTGTAGTCCCAGCAATCTGCTTTCCATCCTTCCAGGGTAGCATAGTGGCTCCATCAGGACGCTTTTGACTTCCATCAGACCTCTGTACTTGGGGTTCCCGTTGAGCTGGGCAACGGGCTGTGGCGAGGCTTCTCTTTATTATGTCATTGATCTCCTCATGTCTGGCATACTTCCCTTCTGCTGTGTGGCACACGAGACCATGAAGTCCGAATTGATCAGCTGTCGCCCTGCCGCAAATACACCTATGTTCGGTGAGGATGGGGGCGGCTAGGCGAAGAGCAACACCAATCCGAATGGCCTGTGGGTCGAGACGGGTGCCCAGGGAGGAATTGGGAACAGCTAACAGGAAATCTTCTGAGTGTGGTGCCTTCACTGCCAGGAGACGAGCTTTGTTCTTTCCTGAAGCATTGGAGAGCATTGTGTTGGCGATTTTTTCCATGATCGGTTTGTCCCAGTGGGACTGTTTGTGCTGTTTGGGAGGAGCTGGTCTACTGGAGGAGTCTGTAAGGGTGTCCCACCGAATCGCTGCTTCACTAAACCTGGGGTCTTGAGCTCCTACCAAGTCTCTCAAGCGTTCGGGCACTATCTTCTTGACTAATACACTGGAAGCCAAACACGAAGACAGAAAAGCAGGTAAAGCAACATGCGTTGCTTTACGCACCCCTATACCTCCCAGTCACACTGGGAGGGTTGCCTGATCCCATTGCTCATCCTCTAGTGACAGGTTCAGTGCCTTCTTAAAAGTTGATCTCAGGTGTGTGTCATATTCATCGAGTGTTGGGTTGTCAAAAGAGGGTGCACACCTCAAGAAGTAAGTGAGCCTTGGCATAGTAAGACACCTTGTGAGGAGATACAGAGCATCATGGGCATCAAGATCGCTTATTCTCTCCTCCATTCTCATCACGTCATTCAATTTGTCCCTGAGGACAGTATCGATGGCCTGGTGACCCAGCGGTGCCCCCAAGAGGGTACTGTTGGACGGAGTTGTAGTTGAGACTTCCGGGAGGATTCTTCGCACAGCATTGATTATTTCCTGGTTCGCTGTGATGATTTCACACTTGGAGGGATTGACGATGAGTCCCAAGTCTTCTCCCTGTGTTTTCACCAGTTGTAGGTCCCCCACGAGGGACTCTTCAGTACCTGCCAGAGTGCCGTCATCCAGGTACCAGATATTGAGCTCACTGCGTAGGCTGGAAGTTAGTTCTCTTACTGCCAAGCAGAAGATAAGTGGAGCGAGTGGGTCACCCTGCTGAACACCCTCTGATGATTGAATTTCATGTTCTAAAAACAAAAGAATTGAGGGTTTGCTGTAGCCGGCTGAAATGAAGGGAAAGAGACTAGGGAACCGAACCCGAACAGCTATCAAAACAGCATCTCTCTTCACCATATTAAAGGCATTTCTAAAATCAAGTTTGACTATGGCCTTGTCTTCTGGTAGGTCCCTGATGTATATATATATATATATATATATATATATATATATATATATATATATATATATATATATATATATATATATATATATATATATATATATATATATATATATATATATATATATATATATATATATATATATATATATATATATATATATATATATATACATATGTATAAAAACATATATATATATATATATATATATATATATATATATATATATATATATATATATATATATATATATATATATATATATATATATATATATATATATATATATATATATATATATATATATATATATATATATATATATATATATATATATATATATATATATATATATATATATATATATATATATATATATATATATATATATATATATCATGTGCCGAATATGTAAAACAGGTCAATTAGCAAGAACTCATTTAAAATAAAGTCCTTTCTGAAATTTTCTCGTATACGTTTAAAGATATATTTTTTTCATTAATGTTAATGTAAAAATTTTTAATTTTGCACCTAAAGAATCTTAGAAAACTTACCTAACCTTATTACAACAAGGGAAATTTATTTTAGCCTAACCCAACTAAAAATATTTTAAGTACGCTTACAATAATTTAGGACTAAACAAACAGTCAAATATATTTTTTTCGTTAGGTTCAGAATGATTTTGGCGAAATTATTGCATACACAAATTTTCACTTGTCCTATATGGCAAGATGAGCGTTGCTATTTAAGCCAAGATCGCAAGTTCTGCCTATTCGGCACGACATATATATATATATATATATATATATATATATATATATATATATATATATATATATATATATATATATATATATATATATATATATATACATATATATATATATATATATATATATATATATATATATATATATATATATATATATATATATATATATATATATATATATATATATATATATATATATATATATATATATATATATATATATATATATATATATATATATATATATATATATATATATATATATATATATATATATATATATATATATATATATATATATATATATATATATATATATATATATATATATATATATATATATATATATATATATATATATATATATATATATATATATATATATATATATATATATATATATATATATATATATATATATATATATATATATATATATATATATATATATATATATATATATATATATATATATATATATATATATATATATATATATATATATATATATATATATATATATATATATATATATATATATATATATATATATATATATATATATATATATATATATATATATATATATATATATATATATATATATATATATATATATATATATATCTATATATATATATATATATATATATATATATGTATATATATATATATATATATATATATATATATATATATATATATATATATATATATATATATATATATATATATATATATATATATATATATATATATATATATATATATATATATATATATATATATATATATATATATATATATATATATATATATATATATATATATATATATATATATATATATATATATATATATATATATATATATATATATATATATATATATATATATATATATATATATATATATATATATATATATATATATATATATATATATATATATATATATATATATATATATATATATATATATATATATATATATATATATATATATATATATATATATATATATATATATATATATATATATATATATATATATATATATATATATATATATATATATATATATATATATATATATATATATATATATATATATATATATATATATATATATATATATATATATTTAATATATATATAGGGAAGTACCACCTCTATAGCTGGAATGGGGACCCTCATCCTCAGAGAAGACAATAAACGTACCTCAGGGAAAACTCAAGGTTCTCCCCGGAGCTGTTTGAATATTTTCTTCTCCTACCACCCCCTATATTTATATTCTATGTGAACATTTATTAATAAACAAAATACATTTACAGAAAAAAACATAAACATGAATACAATGGCACAATGTATCAAAGATGATGAATTTCCTCCAGCTCCTCCGAGGCTGGACGTGAACCAAGTATGCAGCAAGCATTTCCCCTCTGGATGGCGACGCTGAGGCGCTGGAACATGAAAGTGGCTGCCCTTGGGTCCCTGGTGGTGTCGATGAGTCTGGAACCCAATTCTTTAAGGAAACGTGTGGCATTTTTTCCCCATGATCCCAAGGTCTCTGATCCCACTGGGACAAATTGATACTGTTGGCTAATGTCCCTGTACTTGCTGATCTTGTACTCCTCCCTGTGGTCAGCAGCTCCTCCCTGTCGCCCCACACTGTGATGGATATAGGTGTCAGCCAGTGTGGACACACAGGTATAGTCCCATGCTAAGAGCTTGCCATTCTTCCAAGGATAGATGGTGATCCCGTCGGGGCGGTTTGCTGGGTTGTGGGTATTGTTTGCTGCAAGTGATCGTGGCTCCCTCTCGGCAGGGCATCCAGCTGTAGCAAGGGTTCTCTTAATGATGTCGTTGACCTCATTGTGTCTTGCATGCCAGCCCTTGGTTTTGGAACAGTTAAGACCATGTAGACCGTATTGGTCTGCTTGCACTTCGCCGCAAATACACATATATTCTGTGTGAATTGGGGCAGCAAGGCGCAGAGCCACTGCAATACGGAGGGTCTTAGGGTCGAGTCGCGTTCCCATTGCCGATATGGGAACTGTTTGGAGGAAGTCCCCGGAGTGAGGTGCACTCACAGCCTGGAGACGGGCAATCTCCCTATCTGATGTTGCAGCCCTGAGCATGTTGGCAAGCACCTTTTCAGCAATTGGGCTATCCCAGCTTGACTGTTTGTGAGCCAGTGCTGCACTAGGGTTTGGTGCTGGAGCAGCAAGAGTCTCCCATTCGGTGATGGCACTGACATAGCTAGGGTCTTCTATTCCTGCTGAGTCACTGAGGGTGTCAGGAAGAATTTGTCTTATCAACTCGTTTGATGCAATGGAAGAGGATAGGAAAGCTGGTAGAGCAATCTGGGAGGATCTGCGTACTCCTAGCCCTCCAAGCCTGACCGGAAGTGAGGCTTGCAACCACTGTCCATCGTCAAGGGAAAGATTCAATACACTCTCTAGCATGGCCTTCAGGAGAGAGTCATATTCCTTGAGTTTTGGACTGCTGAAGGCTGGGGAGCATCTCAGAAAATAGGTAAGTTTTGGGGTTGACAGGCACCTGGTGAGTAGGTAGAAGGCATCGTGTGTGTCAATGTCTTTCATCCTGCTTTCCATCGTCCGGAGGTCTGAGACTTTTTTTCCTAGGATCAGATCGATGGCATTGGACCCAAGAGGAGCACCGAGGAGAGTGCTATTGGCTGGATCAATGGCTCGTGCTCCTGGTAAAACGGTACTAATATTCTGGATCAACTGTTGATTGGTAGAAACTATTTCACATTTGGTGGGGTTTAAAGAAAGGCCCAGGCTTTCTCCCATGTCTTTAATTTTACTGATGTCCTCCAGGAGAGATTCTGTTGTGCCAGCTAGGGTACCGTCGTCCAGGAACCAGATATTGAGCTCGCTGGAGAGTGCCTCCGTGACTTCCTTGATGACCAAACAAAATAGAAAGGGGGCGAGAGGGTCCCCCTGTTGCACGCCCTCACACGAGTCAATTTCATGGTCCCCAAACAATAGTTTGGAAGTCACACTATAACACGATTCTATGAAGGGAT
>NC_091306.1:51319661-51364661 GCF_038502225.1 Cherax quadricarinatus
TCATCCACCAATCTCTGCAACTTCTCTTCAGAATCTCCAAAGAGCACAGTGTCATCAGCAAAGAGCAACTGTGACAACTTCCACTTTATGTGTGATTCTTTATGTTTTAACTCCACGCCTCTTGCCAAGACCCTCGTATTTACTTCTCTTACAACCCCATCTAAAAATATATTAAACAACCACGGTGACATCACACATCCTTGTCTAAGGCCTGCTTTTACTGGGAAATAATTTCCCTCTTTCCTACATACTCTAACTTGAGCCTCACTATCCTCATAAAGCTCTTCACTGCTTTCAGTAACCTACCTCCTATACCATACACCTGCAACATCTGCCACATTGCCCCCCTATCCACCCTGTAGTAAGGGGAAAAAAGTTAGCATATGAGAAGTTTTTACAAAGTAAAAGTGATGAAAGGAGGGAAGAGTATATGGAGAAAAAGAGAGAGGTTAAGAGAGTGGTGAAGCAATGTAAAAAGAGAGCAAATGAGAGAGTGGGTGAGATGTTATCAACAAATTTTGTTGAAAATAAGAAAAAGTTTTGGAGTGAGATTAACAAGTTAAGGAAGCCTATAGAACACATGGCTTTGTCAGTTAAAAATAGGAGAGGAGAGTTATTAAATGGAGAGTTAGAGGTATTGGGGAAGATGGAGGGAATATTTTGAGGAATTGTTAAATGTTGATGAAGATAGGGAAGCTGTGATTTCGTGTATAGGGCAAGGAGGAATAACATCTTGTAGGAGTGAGGAAGAGCCAGTTGTGAGTGTGGGGGGAGTTCGTGAGGCAGTAGGTAAAATGAAAGGGGGTAAGGCAGCCGGGATTGATGGGGTAAAGATAGAAATGTTAAAAGCAGGTGGGGATATAGTTTTGGAGTGGTTGGTGCAATTATTTAATAAATGTATGGAAGAGGGTAAGGTACCTAGGGATTGGCAGAGAGCATGCATAGTTCCTTTGTATAAAGGCAAAGGGGACAAAAGAGAGTGCAAAAATTATAGGGGTATAAGTCTGTTGAGTATACCTGGTAAAGTGTATGGTAGAGTTATTATTGAAAGAATTATGAGTAAGACGGTGAATAGGATAGCAGATGAACAAGGAGGCTCTAGGAAAGGTAGGGGGTGTGTGGACCAGGTGTTTACAGTGAAACACATAAGTGAACAGTGTTTAGATAAGGCTAAAGAGGTCTTTGTGGCATTTATGGATATATATATATATATATATATATATATATATATATATATATATATATATATATATATATATATATATATATATATATATATATATATATATATATATATACATATATATATATATACATGTATATATATATATATATATATATATATATATATATATATATATATATATATATATATATATATATATATATATATATATATATATACATATATATATATATATATATATATATTTATGGATATATATATATATATATATATATATATATATATATATATATATATATATATATATATTTATATATATATATATATATATATATATATATATATATATATATATATATATATATATATATATATATATATATATATATATATATATATATTTACATATATATCCTAGGTAGTAGGTTGGTAGACAGCAACCGCCCAGGGAGGTACTACCGTCCTGCCAAGTGAGTGTAAAACGAAAGCCTGTAATTGTTTTACATGATGGTAGGATTGCTGGTGTCCTTTTTTCTGTCTCATGAACATGCAAGATTTCAGGTACGTCTTGCTACTTCTACTTACACTTAGGTCACACTACACATACATGTACAAGCACATATATACACACCCCTCTGGGTTTTCTTCTATTTTCTTTCTAGTTCTTATTCTTGTTTATTTCCTCTTATCTCCATGGGGAAGTGGAACAGAATTCTTCCTCCGTAAGCCATGCGTGTTGTAAGAGGCAACTAAAATGCCGGGAGCAAGGGGCTAGTAACCTCTTCTCCTGTATATATTACTAAATGTAAAAGGAGAAACTTTCGTTTTTCCTTTTGGGCCACCCCGCCTCGGTGGGATACGGCCGGTGTGTTGAAAGAAAGAATATATATATATATATATATATATAATATACACACACACTATATATATATATATATATATATATATATATATATATATATATGTGTGTGTGTGTGTATATTATATATATATATGTATATTATATATATATATATATATATATATATATATATATATATATTTATATATTTATATATATATATATATATATATATATATATATATATATATATATATATATGTATATATATATATATATATATATATATATGCAATAAAATCACAGTAAGCAGGTGATTTCAGAATATGCAAAACAACTACTCTGAAAGAATAGAGAAATTCCAAGCGCTTTTGTGACTACTCACATTATCAAGGAACTATGAAAGTAAAGCATCAAAGGAAGGTATATAAAGGGGTCTGGCCAACACCTCACTATCAGATCCCACAGCGGTTAAACACCTGACCCGCGCCGGCCCAACTGGACAGGTCCTTTGCACAACCGACAACAAGCTATTCTACCCAAGAAAATTTTTTAAAATTATTATTTATCCAGTGTATTATTTAATTCTACCCAAATTCTATTAATTATAAATGGATCTAATTTATATAAACCAAAGGAAAAATTTATATTATTGTCATGACAGCGCTTGGAATTTCTCTATTCTTTCAGAGTGGTTGTTTTGTATATATATATATATATATATATATATATATATATATATATATATATATATATATATATATATATATATATATATACATATGTGTGTGTTTGAATTAAAATTCCTACTTTTTGTGATATTAACTAGTGACAGAATTATTCTAAGTTAAAATAATATATATGGTGAAATATTCTTGATAATTAATTATTTTCTATTGTTGAATATCTAAAGAGAGACTTATAATGAAGGAAGTAGCTCTTGTACATGAAAATAAATTCAACATAATGGTCCATTCAAAAGGGAAGGTGTGGAAAATAATTTCCTCAAAAATTATACTGTATAATTTTATAATGTAAATATACCTGATTAATACATTACTATTGCTCTAAAGTGTATTTTAAAGAAGAGAATCGACAGAGAAGTTCTTCGCCTACGCTGAGGAGCAGGGGAAGGAGACGCCATTGTTTTTTTTAATGTGGTACAAGCACGCTAATGTAATGTGCATAATTTTCGTCGCTCTAGGAGTTTTATTGGGCTTAAAATCTCCAGACTAATTGGTGAGTCTTATGATTATAAATTCTCATTCTTTTTTTTTTTTTTTTTTTTCTTCGCCGGTATTCTCCCGGCCCGGGTCTTTTCCAAGTAGTGGTGACCCGGCCTTGGCTCCCTATCTGGGGAGTGTCTCGAGACTTAAGTCTCCCATGGGAGGAGGTACAAGTACCTCCTCATCTTTGGGACCAAGTGTCCCCAGGCCTAGCCACATTCCCCGCCCTCACGGGGCTCGTAGGGAGAAGCTAGGCCTCTGGCCTGCCATCTACCCCGCCTCAAAGGGGCTCGTGGGGATGGAAGTCTTATGAGCTGCAGATGGTAGCAAGCTCAGGCCTCTCTTTCTCATTCTGTTACATAAATGTGTATATGTAATCATTTATTAATTTTAATATATACAGTCCACATGTTTATATTAATTTTTACCATAATTCCTGGTAATACACATTAATTTGAAATTAATATAGGTCAAGAGTGACTTGTGGATATGACAGTAGTAGGTATCAAAGGGGGACATTTTTTGTGACCTAGGTGTCCCAAAATTCCTACTTGTCTATGTAACTTTGATAAATAATAATTATCTTTGTTACTATTTACTGGTATGTATCTAATGAGATTCATCCAGCTAAATTTAATTTTCCACAGGATTTTGGTAAATTTTAAAAGACGTAAATTTACCTAGTTAATCATATTAATTACTTAAGAAATGCACTGAACTAGAAATAGCTGAATAAAACAATAAAACAAGAAAAAATAAATCCTTAGTTATCGTTACGACACATCACAGAAAACGCATGATTCAAGTTATCAGAAAATGGTTCTTCAACAGTAACCTTGGTAAAATTAATGTAGCAAAAAAATAAATATTTAATAACTGATAAAATGTTAAACAAAATTAATCTTTTTAACCAATTCAGAAACCAATTTTTGCTTTTAAGCTAACTTTGTTGCACTAATCTCGAAAATCTACTACTATTTCGGTTATTTAAGATTGAAGAACCATATGAAACATATGACATATATTATGTAAAAATCTATCAGATGTATTATATTATACATAAATTTGATGTATGATATATACAAGGAATGAACTAATATTTGTTAACAAAGTCCTGGGATTGACAGGTCCAGTAATTTACCGCTGATCAAAGGAGATTCTAATATTGAACATTCTAAAACTGCTTTTCCTCCATGTTTCTGACAACTGTACCAACTGTAACTCGTCTGACTTCTACCTAACAACCAGAAGCCATCGTAGTATATCTTTTTTAATCTTAATCGAAGCCATATAGTCTATGAACTCTGTTTAAGTTTTAATAAACAGTTGTAAAAGATTCAGGAACATGTTTCAAGCCCCGTCCACACACACACACATACACACTCAAACATATATATATATATATATATATATATATATATATATATATATATATATATATATATATATATATATATATATATATATATATATATAATGGGCTAGTAACCCCTTTTCCTGTAAAGATTACTAAAAAGAATAAGAAGAAGAAAATTGTCAAAGTGGGAAGTCTGAATGTGCGTGGATGTTGTGCAAATGATAAGAAAGAGATGATTGTGGATGTTATGAATGAGAAGAAGCTGGATGTCCTGCCTTTAAGTGAAACAAAGCTGAAAGGGGTGGGAAAGTTTCAAAGGAGAGGAATAAATGGGATTAGGTCAGGGGTTTCAAATAGATTTAGAGCTAAAGAAGGAGTAGCAATAATGTTGAAGGATAAGCTATGGCAGGAAAAGAGGGACTACAAATGCATAAATTCATGGATTATGTGGAGTAAAATAAAGATTGGATGTGAAAAGTGGGTTATAGTAAGCGTGTATGCACCTGGAGAAGAGAGAAGTGTAGAGGAGAGACAGAGATTCTGGGAAATGTTGAGTGAATGCGTGGGGTGTTTTGAATCAAGTGTGAGAGTAATGGTGGTTGGGGATTTCAATGCTAAAGTGGGTAAAAATGTTATGGAGGGAGTAGTAGGTAAATTTGGGGTGCCAGGGGTAAATGTAAATGGGGAGCCTTTAATTGAGTTATGTGTAGAAAGAAATTTGGTAATAAGTAATACATATTTTATGAAAAGAGGATAAATAAATATACAAAGTATGATGTAGCACGTAATGAAAGTACTTTGTTAGATTATGTATTGGTGGATAAAACGTTGATGGGTAGGCTCCAGGATGTACATGTTTATAGAGGGGCAACTGATATATCAGATCATTATTTAGTTGTAGCTACAGTTAGAGTAAGAGGTAGATGGGAAAAGAGGAAGGTGGCAACAACAAGTAAGTGGGAGGTGAAAGTGTATAAACTAAGGGAGGAGGAAGTTCGGGCGAGATATAAGTGACTATTGGCAGAAAGGTGGGCTAGTGCAAAGATGAGTAGTGGGGGGGTTGAAGAGGGTTGGAATAGTTTTAAAAATGCAGTATTAGAATGTGGGGCAGAAGTTTGTGGTTATAGGAGGGTGGGGGCAGGAGGAAAGAGGAGTGATTGGTGGAATGATGAAGTAAAGGGTGTGATAAAAGAGAAAAAGGTAGCTTACGAGAGGTTTTTACAAAGCAGAAGTGTTATAAGAAGAGCAGAGTATATGGAGAGTAAAAGAAAGGTGAAGAGAGTGGTGAGAGAGTGCAAAAGGAGAGCAGATGAAAGAGTGGGAGAGGCACTGTCAAGAAATTTTAATGAAAATAAGAAAAAAATTTGGAGTGAGTTAAACAAGTTAAGAAAGCCTAGGGAAAGTATGGATTTGTCCGTTAAAAACAGAGTAGGGGAGTTAGTAGATGGGGAGATGGAGGTATTAGGTAGAAGGCGAGAATATTTTGAGGAACTTTTAAATGTTGAGGAAGAAAGGGAGGCGGTAATTTCATGCACTGGCCAGGGAGGTATACCATCTTTTAGGAGTGAAGAAGAGCAGAATGTAAGTGTGGTGGAGCTATGTGAGGCATTACGTAGAATGAAAGGGGGTAAAGCAGCTGGAACTGATGGGATCATGACAGAAATGTTAAAAGCAGGGGGGGATATAGTGTTGGAGTGGTTGGTACTTTTGTTTAATAAATGTATGAAAGAGGGGAAGGTACCTAGGGATTGGCGGAGAGCATGTATAGTCCCTTTATATAAAGGGAAAGGGGACAAAAGAGATTGTAAAAATTATAGAGGAATAAGTTTACTGAGTATACCAGGAAAAGTATACAGTAGGGTTATAATTGAAAGAATTAGAGGTAAGACAGAATGTAGAATTGCGGATGAGCAAGGAGGCTTCAGAGTGGGTAGGGGATGTGTAGATCAAGTGTTTACATTGAAGCATATATGTGAACAGTATTTAGATAAAGGTAGGGAAGTTTTTATTGCATTTATGGATTTAGAAAAGGCATATGATAGAGTGGATAGAGGAGCAATGTAGCAGATGTTGCAAGTTTATGGAATAGGTGGTAAGTTACTAAATGCTGTAAAGAGCTTTTATGAGGATAGTGAGGCTCAGGTTAGGGTGTGTAGAAGAGAGGGAGAATACTTCCCGGTAAAAGTAGGTCTTAGACAGGGATGTGTAATGTCACCATGGTTGTTTAATATATTTATAGATGGGGTTGTAAAAGAAGTAAATGTTAGGGTGTTCGGGAGAGGGGTGGGATTAAATTATGGGGAATCAAATTCAAAATGGGAATTGACACAGTTACTTTTTGCTGATGATACTGTGCTTATGGGAGATGTGTAAAGGTAGAAAGTTGAAAGTGAACATAGAAAAGAGTAAGGTGATGAGGGTATCAAATGATTTAGATAAAGAAAAATTGGATATCAAATGGGGAGGAGGAGTATGGAAGAAGTGAATGTTTTCAGATACTTGGGAGTTGACGTGTCGGCGGATGGATTTATGAAGGATGAGGTTAATCATAGAATTGATGAGGGAAAAAAGGTGAGTGGTGCGTTGAGGTATATGTGGAGTCAAAAAACGTTATCTATGGAGGCAAAGAAGGGAATGTATGAAAGTATAGTAGTACCAACACTCTTATATGGATGTGAAGCTTGGGTGGTAAATGCAGCAGCGAGGAGACGGTTGGAGGCAGTGGAGATGTCCTGTCTAAGGGCAATGTGTGGTGTAAATATTATGCAGAAAATTCGGAGTGTGGAAATTAGGAGAAGGTGTGGAGTTAATAAAAGCATTAGTCAGAGGGCAGAAGAGGGGTTGTTGAGGTGGTTTGGTCATTTAGAGAGAATGGATCAAAGTAGAATGACATGGAAAGCATATAAATCTATAGGGGAAGGAAAGAGGGGTAGGGGTCGTCCTCGAAAGGGTTGGAAAGAGGGGGTAAAGGAGGTTTTGTGGGCGAGGGGCTTGGACTTCCAGCAAGCGTGCATGAGCGTGTTAGATAGGAGTGAATGGAGACTAATGATACTTGCGACCTGACGATCTGTTGGAGTGTGAGCAGGGTAATATTTAGTGAAGGGATTCAGGGAAACCGGTTATTTTCATATAGTCGGACTTGAGTCCTGGAAATGGGAAGTACAATGCCTGCACTTTAAAGGAGTGGTTTGGGATATTGGCAGTTTGGAGGGATATGTTGTGTATCTTTATACGTATATGCTTCTAAACTGTTGTATTCTGAGCACCTCTGCAAAAGCAGTGATAATGTGTGAGTGTGGTGAAAGTGTTGAATGATGATGAAAGTATTTTCTTTTTGGGGTTTTTCTTTCTTTTTCGGGTCACCCTGCCTCGGTGGGAGACGGCCGACTTGTTGAAAAAATATATAAAAAAATATATATATATATATATATATATATATATATATATATATATATATATATATATATATATATATATATATATATATATTTATGAGGTAGAAGGTTGGTAGACAGCAACCGCCCAGGGAGGTACTACCGTCCTGCCAAGTGAGTGAAACGTAAGCCTGCAATTGTTTTGAATGATGGAAGGATTGCTGGTGTCTTTTGGCTGTCTCATAAATATGCCAGATTATAGGTACGACTTGCTACTTCTACTTACACTTAGGTCACACTACACATACGTGTACATGTTTATTTATACACACACATCTGAGTTTTCTTTGATTTTATCTTAATAGTTCCTGGTCTTATTACTTTTCTTTTTATATCCATGGGGAAGTGGAATAAGAATCTTTCCTCCGTAAGCCATGCTTGTTGTAAAAGTCAACTAAAATGCCGGGAACAATGGGCTAGTAACCCCTTTTCCTGTAAAAATTACTAAAAAGAATAAGAAAATTGTCGAAGTGGGAAGTCTGAATATGCGTGGATGTTGTGCAAATGATAAGAAAGAGATGATTGTGGATGTTATGAGTGAGAAGCTGGATGTCCTGGCTTTTAGTGAAACAAAGCTGAATGGGGTGGGAGAGTTTCAGTGGAGAGGAATAAATGGGATTATGTCAGGGGTTTCAAATAATGTTAGAGCTAAAGAAGGAGTAGGATATATGTTATATATATATGTAATATACACATATATATATGTTATATATTATGTTATATACACATATATGTTATATACACATAAGTTATACACACACACACACACACACACACACACACACACACACACACACACACACACACACACACACACACACACACACACACACACACACACACACAAACACACAGGCAGGTGAGCAGGAAGGATAAACCAAGAAGCATAGGGGCAATAACTAGGGAAGGGACTGAAGGAAGGAACACTCCACGGGAAGGAACTAAAACACATCAGAGGATGCAATGGGAGTCACAGTGGGAGGTGGAAAGGGAAAGATCCGTGTTTGTCTATGGGCTAGACGAAGCTAAAGGGGAAACTTATGATGAAAGAAAGAGGGAGGAGAAAAAAGCGATTGAAGATAGCATGAAGGTGATAGGTGAGGGGGACATGACCCAGGTGGCAAATATTCGGAGAATTGGGTGGTTCACAAAGAAAAGGAATCGGCCTCTCAAAGTAATTTTCAAGGCAGAATCAACCCGAGCCATGATCCTGCAGGAGAAAGCACGGTTGAGAGGCAAGCAGGAGTTCCGGAGTGTGTACCTCGATCGAGACAGAACACAGGACGAAAGGAAGACAATGAAAGAGAGAGTTCAAAAACGAAAGGAGAAATGGGAGGAAATGAAAAAGGAGAGCAGAATAATCCAGGATCAAATGGAAGGACAAGTGCACCCCTCAGAAACACCTGCAGAAGGACTCCAGCCACGACACCCCCAAGGCAACTGAACAATCCAAACCAACCATCACACACCGATCCCCCTGTTTCCACCCCCCGCACCACAGGTACAGTATTAGAACAGAAGTTGAAGGTTTGGTACACAAATGCAGATGGATTAACGAATAAACATGAGGAATGGCAAGAAAGAATCAATGAGAAGTCCCCAGACATCATAGCAGTTACAGAAACAAAACTCATGGAGACAATAACAGATGCAATCTTCCCACCAGGATACCAGATCATGAGGAAAGATAGAAGGGGCAGGGGGGGAGGTGGGGTTGCTCTGCTCGTAAAAAAGCAGATGGAAATTAGAGAAAATGGAAGGAATAGATGAGACGGGAGAAAGAGACCACATAGCAGGTACACTTCAGTCTGGGGAACACAAAGTGGTCATTGCAGTGATGTATAATCCACCACAGAACTGAAGGAGGCCAAGAGAGGAATATGAAGAGAGCAACAGAGCAATGGTGGACACACTTGCTGAGGTGGCAAGAAGAGCTCACTGCAGCAGAGCAAAGTTGCTGGTTATGGGGGATTTCAACAACAGGGAGATTGACTGGGAAAACCTGGAGCCACATATGGGTCCCGAAACATGGAGAGCCAGGATGTTGGACGTGGTGCTGGAAAACCTCAAGCACCAACATGTTAAGGACACTACCAGAGTGAGAGGGGAGGATGAACCAGCAAGATTGGACCTTGGGTTCACCCTGGGCAGCTCAGATATTGAGGACATCAAGTATGAGAGTCCCCTAGGAGCTAGCGACCACGTGGTTCTGTGCTTTGAATACATAGTAGAGCTGCAAGTGGAGAGAATAACAGGAGTTGAATGGGAAAAGCCTGACTATAAAAGAGGGGACTACATAGGGTTGAAGAACTTCCTGCGGGAGGTCCAGTGGGACAGAGAACTGGCAGGAAAGCCAGTAAATGAAATGATGGAATATGTAACAACAAAATGCAAGGAGGCAGTGGAAAGGTTTATTCCCAAGGGCAACAGTAACAACGGGAAGACCAGAACGAGCCCCTGGTTTACCCGACGTTGTAAGGAGGCAAAAACAAAATGCAATAGAGAATGGAAAAAGTACAGAAGGCAGAGAACACACGAAAATAGGGAGATCAGTCGCAGAGCCAGGAATGAGTACGCACAGGTAAGGAGGGAGGCCCAGCGACAGTATGAAAATGACATAGCATCGAGAATCAAGACTGACCCGAAACTGTTGTATAGCCACATCAGGAGGAAGACAACAGTCAAAGACCAGGTGATCAGATTAAGGACAGAAGGTGGAGAACTCACAAGAAATGATCAGGAGGTATGTGAGGAGCTGAACAGGAGATTTAAGGAAGTTTTTACAGTAGAGACAGGAAGGGCTGTGGGAAGACAGCACAGAAGGGAACATCAAGAGGGAATATACCAACAAGTGTTGGATGACATACGAACAACTGAGGAGGAGGTGAAGAAGCTCTTAAGTGACCTTGACACCTCAAAGGCGATGGGACTGGACAACATCTCCCCATGGGTCCTTAGAGAAGGAGCAGAGATGCTGTGCATGCCTCTAACCACAATCTTCAACACATCCCTTGAAACTGGGCAACTACCTGAGAAATGGAAGACAGCTAATGTAGTCCCCATATTTAAGAAAGGAAACAGAAACGAGGCACTAAACTACAGACCTGTGTCTCTGACATGTATTGTGTGCAAAGTCATGGAGAAGATTATCAGGAGGAGAGTGGTCGAACACTTGGAACGGAACAAGATTATAAATGAAAACCAGCATGGGTTCATGGAAGGCAAATCTTGTATCACAAACCTCCTGGAGTTTTATGACAAAGTAACAGAAGTAAGACACGAGAGAGAGGAGTGGGTTGATTGCGTTTTCCTAGACTGCAGGAAGGCCTTTGACACAGTTCCCCACAAGAGATTAGTGCAGAAACTGGAGGATCAGGCACATGTAACAGGGAGGGCACTGCAATGGATCAGGGAATACCTGACAGGGAGGCAGCAACGAGTCATGGAACGTGAAGAGGTATCACAGTGGGCGCCTGTGACGAACGGGGTCCCACAGGGGTCAGTTCTAGGGCCAGTGCTATTTTTGATATATGCGAACGACATGATGGAAGGAATAGACTCTGAAGTATCCCTATTCGCAGATGATGTGAAGTTGATGAGAAGAATTAAATCGGATGAGGATGAGGCAGGACTGCAAAGAGACCTGGACAGGCTGGACATGTGGTCCAGAAACTGGCTTCTCGAATTCAATCCTGCCAAATGCAAAGTCATGAAGATTGGGGAGGGGCAAAGAAGACCGCAGACAGAGTATAGGCTAGGTGGACAAAGACTACAGACCTCACTCAGGGAGAAAGACCTTGGGGTGACCATAACACCGAGCACGTCACCGGAGGCACACATCAACCAAATAACTGCTGCAGCGTACGGGCGCCTGGCAAACCTGAGAATAGCGTTCCGATACCTTAATAAGGAATCGTTCAAGACACTGTACACTGTGTATGTTAGGCCCATACTGGAGTATGCAGCACCAGTCTGGAACCCACACCTGGTCAAGCACGTCAAGAAGTTAGAGTAAGTGCAAAGGTTTGCAACAAGGCTAGTCCCAGAGCTCAGGGGAATGTCGTACGAGGAAAGGTTGAGGGAAATCGGACTGACGACACTGGAGGACAGAAGGGTCAGGGGAGACATGATAACGACATACAAGATACTGCGGGAAATAGACAAGGTGGACTGAGATGGGATGTTCCAGAGAGGGGACTCAGGAACAAGGGGTCACAACTGGAAGCTGAAGACTCAGACGAGTCACAGGGACGTTAGGAAGTATTTCTTCAGTCATAGAGTCGTCAGAAAGTGAAATAGCCTAGCAAGTGAAGTAGTGGAGGCAGGGACCATACATAGTTTTAAGAAGAGGTATGATAAAGCTCAGGAAGCAGAGAGAGAGAGGACCTATTAGCAATCAGTTAAGAGGCGGGGTCAGGAGCTGAGTCTCGACCCCTGCAACCACAATTAGGAGAGTACAATTAGGTGAGTACACACACACACACACACACGTATAAGGAGTAGCACTAATGTTGAAGGATAAGTTATGGCAAGAAAAGAGGGACTACAAATGTATTAATTCAAGTAATAACAAAAAAAGGCACAATACCGTGACATGAACGATACACAAATAACCCGCACATAAAAGAGAGAAGCTTACGACGACGTTTTGGTCCGACTTGAACCATTTACAAAGTCACACTAACCAGAAGTAAGCAAAAGCAAATAAGTTCAGGTAAGATCCCAATGGGATGAGCGGGGAAGACGGGACAGACGAAGAATAGCTCTGGAGAGGAGTGTTCTTAGTCAGAGAAATAGAGACAGGGCTTAACCCAGCAGCTAAGGCGATCGAGGGGCAGACTTGAGAACAGGAATAGCAGGGACTGTTGCATTGAGCTTGTGGTAGTTAAAGTCTTGAATCTTGAGTAGCTGGCAGCAGGCCAGGTCACATCAGAGGGTAGAACACATGGGAATTATAGGAGTAACTGAGGAGGCAGGTTAGCAATGGAGCCATTTTCGAACTTTTTGAAGCTGCTCCTAGATAGGTGGTATAGTTTAGCCTTGTTACTGAAGGTGAAATGTAGAGGCTTGGTGAACTCAAGGACCTGGGTGAGTGTGAAGTGAAGCGGTGATTCACATGCATACTTGACTGTTCCAGCACCGAGGCTTTTGTAGAGTTCAGTACAGGTCATGGTGTCAGTATTTGAAGGAGAAGTGTAAAAGGTAAAGTTTTCCTATGAGGGTTTACTGGAGTCGTCGTTATCTTCCTCTTCTGGAGTGGATTCACTGGGAGAATCTACAATGGTGGTAGCAGGTGACTAAGGGTCGACAGGAGCAGCTGTGAGGTGTAATGGTTGTGTAACAGCAGGCTGGGAGAGGTGGGAGACGGTGGTTGAGGCAACATGACCAACGTTGTCAGCTGTGGAAGTGGTTATAGAAGTTACAGGAGCAGTTGCTTGGGCAGGAGACAGGTCTGCAGGTGCAGTAAAGTTCAGGACGTGGGGAAGGATCTTGAGGATGTCTGCTGAAGGTGTGGAGTCCGGAAAATTGAAGGCAGGCATGTTGTTCAGACGGAATAGTTCGTTAATAGTGGTGTTGAAAGTGCCGGGGTTTGCTGCGTTTGCAAGGTGTGCATACACCATGCAGTACAGCACCTTGGAGGAATCTCCGTCAGGGATTGGAGAGAGGGAGTTGCTGGGCGATGGTGCCTGTAAATTAGCGTGTAGAGTCTTGGTGGTGTCGGTTTGTGGTTTGGTTATTGCAGCGTATGTCGGTGAATTGGAGGTGTTCTTCAGAACTTTAGTTTTCTTCAATATGATATCTTTCCTGAGTGGGCACTTAGCTGCAAGGGTATGATGATTACCCTTGCAGTTAAGACATGTTGGTGCTGTAGTAATGGTGCAGGATCTGAAATCGTGTCCATCATTCCCACATTTTGAACAAAACTTCTTATCCTTGACGGGGGAGTCCTTGGTGGTGTGTTTATAGGAGTAGCAGGTCCAGCAGTGGGAGATGTATGTGAAACGTTCTTGTTCTATATGACTAGGGTGAATGTGGTAATATGAGAAGTGGAGCAGGACGGCTATATATAGGCAGGAAGAGGTGGTGGTAGTAGTAGTAGTAGTACAAGAATGGTATATAATACTGACAAGATGAAATTAAGACACATGTGCAACACACGGGCATCTCTATCATAGACGTTTCGCCATCCAGCCAGCCACTGGATGGCGAAACGTCCACAACAAAGACACCCAGACGCCGCACATGTGTCTTAATTTCATCAGTAGTAGTAGTAGTAGTAGTAGTAGAAGATGTAGTAGTAGTGGTAGGGGTAGAAGTGGGGAATGAGGAGGACGAGCCAGTCAAATACAAAGGAAGGGGAGCACTGCAAGGGAGCTAGGTGCCCACAGAGGGAGAGCAAGCGCACAGAGGTGCGTGAAAGGGGAAGTGGTGAAATAAATGAAGAAGGAACAGAAACACGAGACAGAAGAGAGAAAGACAACCCAGAGGAGCAAAAAGGAAAGAGGAAAGGGGAAGAGGGAGAAGAAGAAAAAGAAAAAGAAAAAGAAAAAAGAAAAAATGAGGAGTCAGGTTAAGTCACGGGTGTTCTGAAGTTTGGAGCATTTTACAATGTAGTGGGAGAGGATGGCATCTACAGAGACGAAGCCAGGGCTAAGATTCATACAAGGAAAGTTGTGTATTAGAGAGGATTCAACTAGACGGCGACTGTTCGAGTTGGAAGTAGGGAAGACAGTTTTAGCAGAAGACCAGTCAATAGGATGGCTGTGATCTCTGACGTGACAGAAAAGAGGATTATATGAAGTAAAATAAAGGTTGTATGTGAA
This sequence comes from Cherax quadricarinatus, assembly GCF_038502225.1. Lineage (NCBI taxonomy): Eukaryota > Metazoa > Arthropoda > Malacostraca > Decapoda > Parastacidae > Cherax > Cherax quadricarinatus. The sequence continues at coordinate 51,334,530 of NC_091306.1, forward strand.
AAGTGGGTTATAGTAAGCGTATATGCACCTGGAGAAGAGAGAAGTGTAGAGGAGAGAGAGAGATTTTGGGAAATGTTAAGTGAATGCGTGGGGAGTTTTGAACCAAGTGTGAGAGTAATGGTGGTTGGGGATTTCAATGCTAAAGTGGCCAAAAATCTTGTGGAGGGAGTAGTAGGTAAATTTGGGGTGCCAGGGGTAAATGAAAATGGGGAGCCTTTAATTGAGCTATGTGTAGAAAGAGGTTTGGTAATAAGTAATACATATTTTTTGAAGAGGATAAATAAATATACAAGGTATGATATAGCACGTAATGAAAGTAGTTTGTTAGATTATGTATTGGTGGATAAAAGGTTGGTGAGTAGGCTTCAGGATGTACACGTTTATAAAGGGGCAACTGATATATCAGATCATTATTTAGTTGTAGCTACAGTTAGAGTAAGAGGTAGGTGGGAAAAGAGGAAAATGGCAACAACAAGCAAGAGGGAGGTGAATGAAAGTGTATAAACTAAGGGAGGAGGAAGTTCGTGTGAGATATAAGCAGCTATTGGCAGAAAGGTGGGCTGGTGCAAGTACGAGTAGTGGGGGGGGGGGTTGAAGAGGTTTGGAATAGTTTTAAAAATGCAGTATTAGAATGTGGGGGCAGAAGTGTGTGGTTATAGGAGAGTGGGTGCAGGAGGGAAGAGGAGTGATTGGTGGAATGATGAAGTAAAGGGTGTGATAAAAGAGAAAAAGTTAGCTAATGAGAGGTGACTGAGGTTACGGTGTTTGTTGATGTATAGGTGACTGGGGTTATGATGTGGGCTGTGGTAGAGGTGACTGGGGTTATAATGTGGGTTGAGGTAGAGGTGACTGGGGTTATGGTGTGGGGTGAGTTAGAGGTGACCAAGGTTATGGTAAGGATTGAGGTAGAGATGACTGGGGTTATGGTGTGGGTTGAAGTAGAAGTGACTGGGGTTATGGTGTGGGTTAAGGAAGAGGTGACTGGGGTTTTGGTGTGGGTTGACGTAGAGGTGAATGGGGTTATAATGAGGGTTGATATAGAGGTGACTGGGGTTATGGTGTGGGTTGATGTAGAGGTGACTGGGGTTATGGTAAGGGTTGAGGTAGAGATGACTGGGGTTATGGTGTGGGTTGAAGTAGAGGTGACTGGGGTTATGGTGTGTGTTGATGTAGAGGTGAATGGGGTTATGGTAAAGGTTGAGGTAGAGATGACTGGGGTTATGGTGTGGGTTGAAGTAGTGGTTGGTATTTTTGTTTAATAAATGTATGAAAGAGGGGAAGGTACCTAGGGATTGGCAGAGAGCATGTATAGTCCCTTTATATAAAGGGAAGGAGGACAAAAGAGATTGTAAAAATTATAGAGGAATAAGTTTACTGAATATACCAGGAAAAGTGTACGGTAGAGTTATAATTGAAAGAATTAGAGGTAAGACAGAATGTAGGATTGCGGATGAGCAAGGAGGCTTCAGAGTGGGTAGGGGATGTGTAGATCAAGTGTTTACATTGAAGCATATATGTGAACAGCATTTAGATAAAGGTAGGGAAGATTTTATTGCATTTATGGATTTAGAAAAGGCATATGATAGAGTGAATAGGGGAGCAATGTGGCACATGTTGCAAGTATATGGAATAGGTGGTAAGTTACTAAATGCTGTAAAGAGTTTTTATGAGGATAGTAAGGTTCAGGTTAGGATGTGTAGAAGAAAGGGAGACTACTTCCCGGTAAAAGTAGGTCTTAGACAGGGATGTGTAATGTCACCACGGTTGTTTAATATATTTATAGATGGGGTTGTAATATATTGTAATATATTGTAATATATTGTTTAATATATTTATAGATGGGTTGCTAGGGTGTTCAGGAGAGGGGTGGGATTAAATTATGGGGAATCAAATACAAAATGGGAATTGACACAGTTACTTTTTGCTGATGATACTGTGCTCATGGGAGATTCTAAAAAAAAATTACAAAGGTTAGAGGATGAGTTTGGGAGTGTGTGTAAAGGTAGAAAGTTGAAAGTGAATTTAGAAAAGAGCAAGGTGATGAGGGTATCAAATGATTTAGATAAAGAAAAATTGGATATCAAATTGGGGAGGAGGAGTACGGAAAAAGTGAATGTTTTCAGATACTTGGGAGTTGACGTGTCGGTAGATGGATTTATGAAGGATGAGGCTAATCATAGAATTGATGAGGGAAAAAAGGTGAGTGGTGCATTGATGAGGTATATGTGGAGACAAAAAAAACGTTATCTATGGAGGCAAATAAGGGAATGTATGAAAGTATAGTAGTACCAATACTCTTATATGGGTGTGAAGCTTGGGTGGTAAATGCAGCAGCAAGGAGGCGGTTGGAGGCAGTGGATATGTCCTGTCTAAGGGCAATGTGTGGTGTAAATATTATGCAGAAAATTCGGAGTGTGGAAATTAGGAGAAGGTGTGGAGTTTATAAAAGTATTAGTCAGAGGGCTGAAGAGGGGTTGTTGATGTGGTTTGGTCATTTAGAGAGACTGGATCAAAGTAGAATGACATGGAGAGAGTATAAATCTGTAGGGGAAGGAAGGCAGGGTAGGTATCGTCCTCGAAAAGGTTGGAGGGAGGGGGTAAAGGAGGTATTGTGTTCGAGGGGCTTGGACTTCCAGCAAGCGTGCGTGAGCGTGTTCGACAGGAGTGAATGGAGACAAAAGGTATTTGGGACCTGACGATCTGTTGGAGTGTGAGCAGGGTAATATTTAGTGAAGGGATTCAGGGAAACCGGTTATTTTTATTTAGCTGGACTTGAGTCCTGGAAATGGGAAGTACAATGCCTGCACTCTAGAGGAGGCGTTCGGGATATTAGCAGTTTGGAAGGATATGTTGTGTCTTTATAGGTATATGCTTCTAAGTTGTTGTGTTCTGAGCACCTCTGCAAAAACAGTGATTATGTGTGAGTGAGGTGAAAGTATTAAATAATGATGAAAGTATTTTCTTTTTTGGGATATTCTTTCTTTTTTGGGTCACCCTGCCTCGGTGGGAGACGGCCGGTTTCTTAACTATATCTATATATATATATATATATATCTATATATATATATATATATATATATATATATATATATATATATATATATATATATATATATATATATATGTCGTGCCGAATATGTAAAACTGGTCAATTAGCAAGAACTCATTTAAAATTAAGTCCTTTCTAAAATTTTCTCTTATGCGTTTAAAGATATATTTTTTTCATTAATGTTAATGTAAAAAAATTTAATTTTGCTACAAAAGAATCTTAGAAAACTTACCTAACCTTGTAATAACAAGAGCAATTTATTTTAGCCTAACCCAACTAAATATATTTTATATTTGTTTACAATAATTTAATACTAAACAAACACAGTGAAATATATTTTTTTCGTTGGGCTCAGAATGATTTTGGCGAAATTACTGCATACACAAATTTTCGCTTGTCCTATATGGCCAAGATGAGCGTTGCTATTTAAGCCAAGATCGCAAGTTCTGCCTATTCGGCACGACATATATATATATATATATATATATATATATATATATATATATATATATATATATATATATATATATATATATATATATATATATATATATATATATATATATATATATGTTGAGAATTTTGGCCTTACCAGCTATGTGTAATTATAACTATATATAATGAACACTTAGCTGATAAATGACAGCAAATCGTCTACACAGCCGCCCCTGCAGACGAGGTCTAGAAGCTGTCGAAACCATCACAACATTGGGCTGTCAAGAGATACAATTTGTAAGTATAAATTACCCCTAGGGGGTGTTATGTCAGCATATTTCATTCGATGATGGCTGACGAAATGCCTACTTGTTTGGACTCAAAGTCCACACCTTACTGCCGATTATAGGTTGATTACAAACTCCTTGTGACTCAAGAATTGCGCAATCCCTCGATCCACAAGAAATTCGCAACATACCTTGCTCTTTGTAACGTGAGCTATGGTGTTCTCAACACCTTCGACAGGTATCGGTGACTTGATAGAAGCTGAAGTGTCCTTGGATGTCCACATCTTCCATTGTCTAGGAAACGCACACTGGTACACTATGTTCCACAAGATTTGTCTTTATTGTTCACAATGTATCACAAGAGAAGCTGATCACACTTCTCTTAAGTGTTTGTGTTTGAGATACTTGTTCACACTAACGCACAGATCAGTATCCTGGTGTCAGTGTCACTCTCCCTAGAGTCAAAGATAGTCTGGCGTCGCCACACCGCCCCAAGCCGTCACTGCCCTAGCACAAAAAAAAAAAAACGCTGACCCAGTACCTTGCATCCTTGTCACCTCCTCAATGAAGCAAAGCAGAATGTTTGTTTCTTGCTGTCTTAAGCATAGACAACAATGTACACTATTTTTACTATGGTAATAAAGTGGGAGCAGGATTTTCCTTAATTGCCCTGCTAAGTAAGAGATGTACTGTCTCTTATAAAAATACACTTTGCAACACCTCTGCAAGGAGCAGAGGTCACTTGACTACGTGGCATAGCATCTGTGATCAATTACTCACTCTAGCAGTAAACAAGACGCTCTCCCCTTCAGAGAGGGCTTGGCCCCTCAGGGCTGAAAGGGGCTGAAGGGGCTGAAAGGGCTGAAGGGGGCTGATATCCCCCTCCTGGAGAAAATTTCTCCACACTGGGGGGCGGCGGAGGTTCGCTGCAGGTGAACTATTCATCACTTAACATTAATTTGATTTTCTCACTCACCACCACTGCTGCTTGTCTTTTCTGAACAGCTTTAGTCTGTGTGGTTTCTGGAGAATCACTAATTTTGTTTTCAACACTGTGTAATTCTAACGGCACTAGTTTATTTATTGTCCGCTTATTCACTACACCTTTGCTCAAAACATCAACTGTCCTGATGATTCCATTTGCATCAGGATATATGGTCACAATTTTTCCAAGTCGCCATTGGGACATCGGACCATCATTGTCGATAATCACTATGTCACCAGGTCTTAAGGACTTATGATTTTCAGAAAAAAATTAGAGAAGAGAATCAGCAGACAGAAGAAAGTACTGAGAGCTCTGATGAAGATGGAGAAAATTCTGCTGATGTTGTTGATGAGGACTTGTTAATCTACACTGATGATGAGAATGACAGTGATGATGAAGAGAATGACAATGTGGTTCCTACTGTCAACTCAAGAAAAGCAGTGATTCCCAAACTAAAGTGGCAAGCAAAGAACTATCATTTGATCCTTGACTGGATGACTGAACTCAAGACTGAGCCTCCTTTCATTGCTTCTCTAACAGGTCAACAGGTTCTGAAAATTACTGAGAACCCAATGGAGGTGTCCAAGTGGCCAAGCAACACTCAAGCTGTTGAGAGAGGGATAAAACTGATGACTGAAGCTTGTACTGAAGTGACTGGACAGAAGGGAAGAGATGGATATATCAGGCAAAGAATATTTTTCAGGAAAGTGATGCCCAAGTTCCGCACCAAGAAAGACTTCACTTATAACTTGTAATAGTTTAAAATTAAATAGTTGATGATTGATATAACCCATGTTCATTTGATTATACAATCTTCACAAACAAAAATGATATAAACCAATGTACACTTGATTATTATCCTGACAACCAATAAGTTATAAGTAATTACTTTCAGTGGTGTATAATTTGACGAAAACTCTATCGTGATGCTGCATGGTAAATGGGCATGACATGGTCTGAAATTTTTCACAGAATTTTGTTGTGACCATACAAATAATACCTGAAAAGTGCAGCTTGCATCTCTAAAATTTGTACTCTTTCAATGCTCCCTAGTATTGTATTCATCGTAAGATTCATGGAGTTTATTACATGTGTGTTTGCACTGTGAACAATGTTACACTAGCCATTCCAGATTTTGTTTTCGTCTGATAAATGGGAAAACTTTTGATTTGCATGAAAATTTTCACACTTCTAAAGCCTACTAAGAAGGTTTGAATACTTTTTTGAATATGTTGGTGCAATTTTGCAGCATTTATCTTGAAATTGCATAGTATATTTTTATATTATTGCATAATTTAGCCTTGAAGCCGGTGAGGGGCTCTTGATGTAAGGAATTGGACTTATCCTCCCCCTCCTCGTATGGACCCTGAATGTTTTCAGTTACTTAAGCGCTATTAATCCTCTATGGATTATGGGTTATCCTAGGTTCTCTACACATATGCTGCTATGTATGATAATCTATGTAACTGTATTAGTGTATACCTGAATAAACTTACTTACTAATTAGGGGTTCAGCGCCTTTCCCTGAGGGAAACACTGCAAATATCATCGGCGTCTATCTTCAATTTCTGATGCATAGTATGAAAAGAATTAAACCTTTTTTAAGGTATTAGTTCAGTAAGAGCATACTTGTTGGATTCTGTGTAAGGGAAGCTTCGCTGATACACCAAACCTTCACGGAGCGACAAGAGTGCTTCAGAACACCAATTCTTTATGCACTAACACCGATTTGAACAAAGATATAATCCTTCCAAACAGCCAGATTGACTTGAACGTGTCAAAAGTAGTCGCAGTAGCCAACGCTAAAGTCGCAACGTAACTAAGACATACATCAAAGATCAAATCAAGACCAAGGTGAAGATCCTTGAACCAGTCAATGCAAAGTTTTACAAAGTAATTTGCGCGCCCTGTGACAGTATAAGTCATTCAAACAGTTCAGTGCCTAGAAACACGTCTCACTAAAAACATCAGTGTATTCAGAAACGACAACTTAAACAACGCATTTATAAACACCGGAACGCTGCAAACCATTTGGCGAGGTTCCATGGCGCCCATAATCATTAATCACCATTTCCTACACTATTCGAGAGAATAAAGGCCGCTTCCTCATCTATGAAGTATTTGTACGAGTTTTCCTTTATATAATAAACTCTGCCGTCACATAGCAAACATAAGTTACCTCTTCTACTCTTCTGCTACTACTACTATTACAGACATGATGACAGTAACTTACAAATAGGCTTTATACAGGGAATATGCACATCAACCCTGTGTGAGCCTTCCTCTACCAATGTTCCCAGTATTATTGACACTTCAGCCAAAATAGGCGGTTGAGTGTTTGTTATACTCAACTCCAGTGACTACAATACCAAATAATGGAACTCATAACGACCAGTCTACATGCGAGCACATAAACACACGACAGAGGATGACATCCACCAAAGTCAAATGTAGACAATTGCTAAGGCGCACTAGGAAGGAAATGAACTTCTATACTTTGATAACTAGCAATGTAGATAACACCTAAAATTCCAGTTTGCGGAAGACTATAAACAAATGCGATTTTAAGCATCATCGGATTTTTTCAACAGCATACTGAATTTGCTGCCACGAGTTTCTTGACGAGGAATGTGCATACGTACCACAAACCTTCACAGAGCTATATTTTTCTGTCTTTTTCATCTTAGACTGTTAGAAAAGAGTCCTAATAATTAATTATTCACATACTATCAACCCCCATGAAAATTTAAAGTTCTTCTATTAGCCAGGGTACCTTGAAAGACTCCAACGTAGTCGCACAAACAAGCACTAGAGCCGCCATCACACCAGAACATCCATCAAAGACTTAGCTACAACGAAAGTGAAGAACCTTGAACCACTCATTACGAAGGTTTACACAATCCCTTGTGGAGGCTGTGACAAAGTATATATCGGTGATAAATGCGAAATCTAGAAACACGTTCCGGTGAACACATAAATGCATCCGGATCCAACAACATGAACAACAAGTGCGAACACCGGAACTCCAAATCATCTGATGAGTTTCAGTGATGTCTGTCTAGTGATCAAAGACCCTAATTTTTGCAGACATAAATGTCTACAATCATCTTTAAACGTCATTTCTTACACTATTAAATAGAATAAAGGAAGCTTCATTATCTCAGAGGTATTAGTACATATTCTTAAAACAATAAACCCAGTTATCATATATCAACCTAGAGTTACGTTATCTATTACTACTACTACTACATAAACAAAAATTCACTGGTGAACAACCACAATGCTTTCGAGACTAGAGTAGCAATTTCCAACTAATTTTTTAAACCAAGTACTGCTGCTTTCTATTGTGAATGGGACAGCCGTGCAAGAGGTTCCCACTACATCAGAAGAGACTGTCCACCTCGTCAATCACTGGAACCTGGGATAAAAATTGTTCAACATCCACCTCTCATTGAGCCAAACAAAATTTTGCTACCACCACTACACAAAACTGGAGCTCATGAAAATCTTTGTAGAAGCTGTGGACAAATCCTTTCAGGGATTCAAGTATTTAACATCAAAATTCCCCTCACTGAGCGACGCTAAGATAAGAGAGGGAGTCTTCAATGGTCCTCAGATTTGAGAGCTTCTTAAAGATAGTGACTTTGAATCAGACCTTCATGAGAAGGAGAAATCTGCTTGGGAAGCATTCAAGTTAGTGGCGAAGGGATTTCTCGGAAACAGAAAGGAAGGCAACTGTGAAGAATTGTTAGAAAGCCTGATCCAAGCTTACAAGAGCATGGAATGTAACATGTCACTTAAAATCCACTTTTTGGACTCACATTTTGACTTTTTTCCAACGAAATGTGGGGCAGTTAATGACGAACATGGTGAAAGATTTCACCATAGAGAAATGGTACCAGGGCAAATGGGGCACAAGAATGCTTGCAGACTATTGCTGGACATTGGCAAGAGATGATTCTTCAGCCCATTATAAGCGTCAGGCAAGAAGGCAGAGAGTTGGTACGGATTAAAGTTTAAAACATAATGACACATATTGTACGTTATAATAAAATAATCAAATATTACGTGTCTCGTATCTAAACCTATAACCAATAAGCATTTTTCAAGCTGATATTTGAATTCAGGACATGGAAATACATAAGAATTAAATAACCTCATATAAAAAGCAAACAACTTTTCAAAAATTGTTGATCAGTGAAATATAAGCAAGAAGGCCTACTGCAATATTTATTGTAGAACGTATATGGTGACTACACATCTGATTCGATTATTATAGTTACATAAAGCTTGAGTATGTAGGTATATTTAAAAAGTCAAAATAATTCAATCTTTGTAGACTTTCTGGAACATTGTCGGACGTATAGGGTAACAACACATCTGATTCGATTACACTATGTAACACAATTTTTTGTTCCTGGCAAAAAGTTTTATTTTCCAACTCCTTTTATTGCAAAATAATAGAAAATACTCATTATTCCTTCTAAACACAGCTTTTGTAGCTTACAGGATGAATTTTTGACAAAAAATGGCTAAATTTCAATATTTTTTGCTAGTTTTGGATGCAGAACAAAAACATATAACAAAATAAATAGAATTTACATGAATAAAATAAAATTTACACAAATTTTATTTTAAACTTTCTGAAACATATTTACAAAGTTAAAAATTAGCAGTTTTTCTAGATTTGCGAGCATGTAACAATGACTTTCCTGTTTAAGCCCCGAGATGAAGTCTCCCGTCATGCTTTCATGTTTTCCCTGAAATCTGTGTTCAAAGTCCATTATATATATATATATATATATATATATATATATATATATATATATATATATATATATATATATATATATATATATATATATATATAAATATATATATGTCGTGCCGAATAGGCAGAACTTGCTATCTTGGCTTAAATAGCAACGCTCATCTTGCCATATAGGACAAGTGAAAATTTGTGTATGCAATAATTTCGCCAAAATCATTCTGAACCTAACGAAAAAAAAATATTTCACTGAGTTTGTTTAGTATTAAATTATTGTAAACAAATCTAAAATATATTTAGTTGGGTTAGGCTAAAATAAATTGCTCTTGTTATAATAAGGTTAGGTAAGTTTTCTAAGTTCCTTTTGTTGCAAAATTATAAATTTTTACATCAATATTAATGAAAAAAATATATCTTTAAACGTATAAGAGAAAATTTTAGAAAGGGCTTAATTGTAAATGAGTTCTTGCTAATTGACCAGTTTTACATATTCGGCACGACATATTTATATATATACATATGTATATATACATATATATATATGTGTGTGTGTGTGTGTGTGGGTGTGTGTGTGTGGGTGTGTGTGTGTGTGTGTGAATGAATGTGTGTGTGTGCTTATGCGCGTGTGTGTGTGTGTGTGTGTGTGAATGGGTGTGTGTGTGTGTGTTTGTGCGTGTGTGTGTGTGTGTGTGTGAGTGTGTGTGTGTGTGTGTGTGTGTGTGTGTGTGTATAAATGTGTGTGTGAGTGTGTGTGTGTGTGTGTGTGTGTGTGTGTGTGTGTGTGTGTGTGTGTGTGTGTGTGTGTGTGTGTGTGTGTGTGTGTGTACTCACCTATTTGTACTCACCTATTTGTGGTTGCAAGGGTCGAGTCCTAGCTCCTGGCCCCGCCTCTTCACCGGTTGCTACTAGGCCCTCTCTCTTCCCGCTCCATGAGCTTTATCAAACCTCGTCTTAAAACTGTGTATGGTTCCTGCCTCCACTACGTCATTTTCTAGGCTATTCCACTGCCTTACAACTCTATGACTGAAGAAATACTTCCTACTATCTCTCTGACTCATTTGTGTCTTCAACTTCCAATTGTGGCCTCTTGTTTCTGAGTCCCCTCCCTGGAACATCCTGTCTTTGTCCACCTTGTCTATTCCACGCAGTATTTTATATGTCGTTATCATGTCTCCCCTGACCCTCCTGTCCTCCAGTGTCGTCAGGCCTATTTCCCTTAATCTTTCTTCATAGGACATTCCCCTTAGCTCTGGAACTAACCTTGTCGCAAACCTTTGTACTTTCTCTAGTTTTTTGACGTGCTTTATCAAGTGCGGGTTCCAAACAGGTGCTGCATACTCCAGTATGGGCCTGACATACACGGTGTACAGTGTCTTGAATGATTCCTTACTAAGGTATCGGAATACTGTTCTCAGGTTTGCCAGGCGCCCATATGCTGCAGCAGTTATCTGATTGATGTGTGCTTCCGGAGACATGCTCGGTGTTATACTCACCCCAAGATCTTTCTCCTTGAGTGAGGTTTGCAGTCTTTGGCCACCTAGCCTATACTCTGGCTGTGTGTGTGTGTGAATGTGTGTGTGTGTGTGTGTGTGTGTGTGTGTGTGTGTGTGTGTGTGTGTGTGTGTGTGTGTGTGTGTTTGTGTGTGTGTGTGTATGTGTGTGTGTGTGTATGAATGTGTGTGTGTGTGCGTGTGTGAGTGTGTGTGTGTGTGTGTGTGTGTGTGTGTGTGTGTGTGTGTGTGTGTGTGTGTGTGTGTGTGTGTGTGTGTGAGTGTGTGTGTGTGTCTGACTGTGTGTGTGTGTGTGTGCGTCTGTGTGCGTGTGTGTGTGTGTGTGTGTGTGTGTATGAATGTGTGTGTGCGCGTGTGTGTGTGTGTGTGTGTGTGTGTGTGTGTGTGTGTGTGTACTCACCTACTCACCTAGCTGAGGTTGCAGGGGTCGAGTCCAAGCTCCTGGCCCCGCCTCTTCACTGGTCGCTACTAGGTCACTCTCCCTGAACCATGAGCTTTATCGTACCTCTGCTTAAAGCTACGTATGGATCCTGCCTCCACTACATCGCTTCCCAAACTATTCCACTTCCTGACTACTCTGTGGCTGAAGAAATACTTCCTAACATCCCTTTGATTCATCTGTGTCTTCAGCTTCCAACTGTGTCCCCGTGTTGCTGTGTCCAGTCTCTGGAACATCCTGTCTTGGTCCACCTTGTCAATTCCTCTCAGTATTTTGTAAGTTGTTATCATGTCCCCCCTATCTCTCCTGTCCTCCAGTGTCGTCAGGTTGATTTCCCTTAACCTCTCCTCATAGGACATACCTCTTAACTCTGGGACCAGTCTTGTTGCAAACCTTTGCACTTTCTCTAGTTTCTTTACATGCTTGGCTAGGTGTGGGTTCCAAACTGGTGCCGCATACTCCAATATGGGCCTAACGTACACGGTGTACAGGGTCCTGAACGATTCCTTATTAAGATGTCGGAATGCTGTTCTGAAGTTTGCCAGGCGCCCATATGCTGCAGCAGTTATTTGGTTGATTATGCGCTTCAGGAGATGTGCCTGGTGTTATACTCACCCCAAGATCTTTTTCCTTGAGTGATGTTTGTAGTCTCTGGCCCCCTAGACTGTACTCCGTCTGCGGTCTTCTTTGCCCTTCCCCAATCCTCATGACTTTGCACTTGGTGGGATTGAACTCCAGGAGCCAGTTGCTGGACCAGGTCTGCAGCCTATCCAGATCCCTTTGTAGTTCTGCCTGGTCTTCGATCGACTGAACTCTTCTCATCAACTTCACGACATCTGCAAACAGGGACACCTCGGAGTTTATTCCTTCCGTCATGTCGTTCACAAATACCAGAAACAGCACTGGTCCTAGGACTGACCCCTGTGGGACCCCGCTGGTCACAGGTGCCCACTCTGACACCTCGCCACGTACCATTACTCGCTGCTGTCTTCCTGACAAGTATTCCCTGATCCATTGCAGAGCCTTCCCTGTTATCCCTGCTTTGTCCTCCAGTTTTTGCACCAATCTTTTGTGTGGAACTGTGTCAAACGCCTTCTTGCAGTCCAAGAATATGCAATCCACCCACCCCTCTCTCTCTTGTCTTACTGCTGTCACCATGTCATAGAACTCCAGTAGGTTTGTGACACAGGATTTCCCGTCCCTGAAACCGTGTTGGCTGCTGTTGATGAGATCATTCCTTTCTAGGTGTTCCACCACTCTTCTCCTGATCACCTTCATGATTTTGCATACTATACATGTCAGTGACACTGGTCTGTAGTTTAATGCTTCACGTCTGTCTCCTTTTTTAAAGATTGGGACTACATTTGCTGTCTTCCATGCCTCAGGCAATCTCCCTGTTTCGATAGATGCATTGAATATTGTTGTTAGTGGAACACATAGCGCCTCTGCTCCCTCTCTCAATACCCATGGGGAGATGTTATCTGGCTCCATTGCCTTTGAGGTATCTAGCTCACTCAGAAGCATCTTCACTTCTTCCTCGGTTGTGTGCACTGTGTCCAGCACATGGTGGTGTGCCCCACCTCTCCGTCTTTCTGGAGCCCCTTCTGTCTCCTCTGTGAACACTTCTTTGAATCTCTTGTTGAGTTCCTCACATACTTCACGGTCATTTCTTGTTGTCTCTCCTCCTTCCTTCCTTAGCCTGATTACCTGGTCCTTGACTGTTGTTTTCCTCCTGATGTGGCTGTACAACAGTTTCGGGTCAGATTTGGCTTTCGCTGCTATGTCGTTTTCATATTGTCTTTGGGCCTCCCTTCTTATCTGTGCATATTCGTTTCTGACTCTACGACTGCTCTCCTTATTCTCCTGGGTCCTTTGCCTTCTGTATTTCTTCCATTCCCTAGCACACTTGGTTTTTGCCTCCCTGCATCTTTGGGAAAACCATGGGCTCATCCTGGCTTTTTCATTATTCCTGTTACCCTTGGGTACAAACCTCTCCTCAGCCTCCTTGCATTTTGTTGCTACATATTCCATCATCTCATTAACTGGCTTCCCTGCCAGTTCTCTGTCCCACTGAACCCCGTTCAGGAAGTTCCTCATTCCTGTGTAGTCCCCTTTCTTGTAGTTTGGCTTCATTCGTCCTGGCCTTCCTGCTTCTCCCTCCACTTGTAGCTCCACTGTGTATTCGAAGCTTACAACCACATGGTCACTAGCCCCAAGGGGTCTTTCATATGTGATGTCCTCGATATCTGCACGACTCAAGGTGAATACTAAGTCCAGCCTTGCTGGTTCATCCTCTCCTCTCTCTCTTGTAGTGTCCCTTACGTGTTGGTACATGAAGTTTTCCAGTACCACCTCCATCATCTTAGCCCTCCATGTATCTTGGCCCCCATGCAGGTCCAAGTTCTCCCAATCGATCTCCTTGTGGTTAAAGTCACCCATGATCAGGAGCTTTGCCCTGCATGCATGAGCTCTTCTGGCCACTGTAGCCAGTGTGTCAACCATCGCTCTATTGCTCTTGTCGTACTCTTGCCTTGGCCTCCTGCTGTTCTGTGGTGGGTTATGCATCACTGCTATTACCACCTTGGGACCTCCAGAGTTAAGCGTTCCCGCTATGTAATCACTTTCTTCTCCGCTGTCTCCTCTCTCCAGCTCATCAATATTCCAGCGATTTTTGATCAGCAATGCCACTCCTCCACCCCCCTGTTCCCTTTGTCTTTCCTCAGGATTTGGTATCCCGTTGGAAAGATGGCATCTGTTATCATACCTGTAAGCTTGGTTTCTGTGAGAGCTATGATGTCCAGTGATGCCTCTTTAACTCTTTCATCCCACTCCTCCCACTTATTTGTTATTCCATCAGCGTTTGTGTACCATACCTTCAGTTTCCTTTCCAACACTGTGGTTTGGGGGGCCTGTGAGGGTGGGAGACCTGGTAGCATACTGTGGGATTCTATAGCTCGGTGTTGGGTGGAGGCTGTGGGTATGGAATATAGTGTGTATTGGGATGGTGTGATAGGTTGTATGGTTCTGAGAATAGTTGTGTGTGTGCTTGCCCTTGCTGTTCTGTTCTGCTCTGACTGACCTCTGCTGGTTTCATCCTTTTCTCTTTTCTTAGCTCCTTTCGCTTTTTTGTCCTCTCCCTCAGCTGCTGTCGTTCTGATTGTGTTCTGTCTGTCTAGGAACACCCTCTTGTACTCTTCCGAGTATTTCAACCGTGGTTTCTCTTGGAGGATCCTGTTCCGTACTGTTTCCATCCTGAGAATCAGCTTGATTGGTCGGTTTCTTCCCTTCGAGAACCCCCTTATTCTCTGAAAATTTACAATCTCGTCCATCTTGTCACCCATTTCCGTGATGATTTTCTCAATCTCCTTTCTTTCTTCCTGCTGCCTTTCAGTGTGTGTCCTTTCCTCTCTCTCCTGAAGCCCATGGATAAACACTGGTTTTGCTCTTTCCTCCTCCCATTGCCTCACCCTCTGTGACTCTGGATCCTGCCTGTATGTGGTCAGTTTCCCCCTTGATTTTTCCAGTGGCTCTTGATAGCATGGTTGTGCTTCAGCATTCGACCTATCACCCTCTCCATCTGCACCCAGCTGTTCTTCCCTTTCACTCCTTGGCCCTCCTTGGCAGGCTGATATGACCTTAGCATAATTCATAATTCCTTCCTTCCTGTTCGGCCTCGCAGCTTCATATGCTGTGTATTCTCTTGTCACTGCCTCTGTAACTCGCTTCAGCCTATTTATCTCAACTTCTAGGACCCTTATCTTGGCTACTGAAGTTTCGACTTGTGCCTCCCAATTCTTTGTCTCCTTCTCCAACCTCTTTTCCAATTTCACAGAGAGCTCTTTCTCCATTTTTTCAGAAAGCTCTCCTAATTTTCTCTCCCACTCTTATTCCATCCTTTTCCACTGCTCCTGCATCCACTCCTCCCTACCAGAACCATTCTCATCTGATCCTTGGTTCCTGCGAGTCCCCACCATTGTGCATGTGTGTGTGTACTCACCTAATTGTACTCACCTAATTGTGGTTGCAGGGAACGAGACTCAGCTCCTGGCCCCGCCTCTTCACTGATCGCTACTGGGTCCTCTCTCTCTCTGCTTCCTGAGCTTTGTCATACCTCTTCTTAAACTATGTATGGTTCCTGCCTCCACTACTTCACTTGCTAGGCTATTCCACTTGCTGACAACTCTATGACTGAAGAAATACTTCCTAACGTCCCTGTGACTCGTCTGAGTCTTCAGCTTCCAGTTGTGACCCCTTGTCCCTGTGTCCCCTCTCTGGAGCATCCTATCTCTGTCCACCTTGTCTATTCCCCGCAGTATCTTGTATGTCGTTATCATGTCTCCCCTGACCCTTCTGTCCTCCAGTGTCGTCAGTCCGATTTCCCTTAACCTTTCCTCGTACGACATTCCCTTGAGCTCTGGGACTAGCCTTGTTGCAAACCTTTGTACTTTCTCTAACTTCTTGACGTGCTTGACCAGGTGTGGGTTCCAGACTGGTGCTGCATACTCCAGTATGGGCCTAACATACACAGTGTACAGTGTCTTGAACGATTCCTTATTAAGGTATCGGAACGCTATTCTCAGGTTTGCCAGGCGCCCGTATGCTGCAGCAGTTATTTGGTTGATGTGTGCCTCCGGTGATGTGCTCGGTGTTATGGTCACCCCAAGGTCTTTCTCCCTGAGTGAGGTCTGTAGTCTTTGTCCACCTAGCCTATACTCTGTCTGCGGTCTTCTTTGCCCCTCCCCAATCTTCATGACTTTGCATTTGGCTGGATTGAATTCGAGAAGCCAGTTACTGGACTACATGTCCAGCCTGTCCAGGTCTCTTTGCAGTCCTGCCTCATCCTCGTCCGATTTAATTCTTCTCATCAACTTCACATCATCTGCGAACAGGGACATTTCAGAGTCTATTCCTTCCATCATGTCGTTCTCATATATCAAAAATAGCACTGATCCTAGAACTGACCCCTGTGGGACCCCGCTCGTAACAGGCGCCCACTGTGATACCTCTTCACGTACCATGGCTCGTTGCTGCCTCCCTGTCAGGTATTCCCTTATCCATTGCAGTGCCCTCCCTTTTACTTGCCTGATCCTCAAGCTTCTGCACTAATCTCTTGTGGGGAACTATGTCAAAGGCCTTCCTGCAGTCTAGGAAAACGCAATCTACCCACCCCTCTCTCTCGTGTCTTACTTCTGTTACCTTGTCATTAAACTCCAGGAGGTTTGTGATACAGGATTTGCCTTCCATGAACCCATGCTGGTTTTCATTTATAATCTTGTTCCTTTCCAGGTGTTCGACCACTCTCCTCCTGATAATCTTCTCCATGACTTTGCACACAATACATGTCAGAGACACAGGTCTGTATGTGTGTGTGTATGTGTGTGTGTGTGCTCACCTATTTGGTGTTGCTGGGGTCGACTCTTAGCTCCTGGCCCCGCCTCTTCACTGGTTGCTACTGGGTCCTCTCACTCCCTGCTCCATGAGCATTATCATACCTTGTCTTAAAACTGTTTGATTCCCGCCTCCACTACGTGACTTTCTAGGCTATTCCACTACCTGACAACTTTCTAACACCCCTTTGACTCATCTGACTCTTCAACTTCCAATTGTGAACTCTTGTTTCTGTGTCCTCTCCCTGGAACATCCTGTCTTTGTCTACCTTTTCTATTCTGCGCAGTATTTTATATGTCGTTATCATGTCTCCCCTGACCCTCCTGTCCTCCAGTATCATCAGGTCGCAAACCTTTGCAATTTCTCTAATTTCTTGGCGTGCTTGATCAAGTGCCGGTTCCAAACAGGTGCTGCATACAACCAGTATGGGCCTGACGAACACAGTGTACAGTCTTGGACGAATCCTTACTAAGGTATCGGAACGTTGTTCTCAGGTTTGCAGGCGCCCATATGCTGCAGCAGTTATCTGGTTCATGTGTGCTTCCGGAGACATGCTTGGTGTTATACTCACCCCAAGATCTTTCTCCTTGAGCGAGGTTCGCAGTCTTTGGCCACCTAGAATATACTCCGTCTGCGGTCTTCTGTGCCCTTCCCCGATCTTCATGACTTTGCATCTGGCGGGGTTAAATTGGAGAAACCAGTTGCTAAACCAGGTGTCCAGTCTGTCAAGGTCTCTTTGAAGTCCAGCCTGACCCTCATCTGATTTAATTCTTCTCATTAACTTCACATCTTCTGCGAACAGGGACTCTTCTGAGTCTAACTCTCCCACCATGTCATTCACATGTACCAAAAATAGCACTTGTCCTAGAACCAACCCCTTTGGGACCCAGCTCGTCACAGGTGCCCACTGTGATACCTCATCACCTTCCATGAGTCGTTGTTTCCTCCCTGTTAGGTATTGTCTGATCCATTGCAGTGCCTGATCCTCTAGCTTTTGCACTAATCTCTTGTGGGTAACTGTGTCAAAGGCCTTCTTGCAGTCCAAGAAGATGCAATCAACCCACTCCTCTCTCTCGTGTCTTACTTCTGTTACTTTATCATAAAACTCTAGAAGGTTTGTGACACAGGATTTGCCTTCCATGAATCCGTGCTGGTTGGCGTTTATACTCTTGTTCCGTTTCAGGTGCTCTAACACTCTCCTCCTGATAATCTTCTCCATAACTTTGCATACTATACACGACAGTGACACAGGTCTATAGTTTAGTGCCTATTTCCTGTCTCCTTTTTTAAAAATGGGAACTACATTTACCGTCTTCCATACCTCAGGTAGTTGCCCAGTTTCCAGGAATGTGTTGAAGATTGTGGTAAGTGCACACACAGCATATCCACTCCCTCTCTAAGGATCCACTGGGAGATGTTGTCTGGTCCCATTGCCTTTGAGGTATGGATGTCCCTTAGCAGTTTCTTCACCTCCTCCTCATTTGTATGTATGTCATCCAGCACTTGGTGGTATATTCCTTGCTGGTGTCCTCCTCTATTCTGTCCCCACAGAGGCTTTCCTGTCTCCACTGTAAATACTTCCTTAAATCTCATTTTGTGCTCCTCACATAACTCTTGATCGTTTCTTGCGAGTTCCTCGCCTGATCAGCCTGATCACCTGGTCTTTGATTGTTGTCTTCCTCCTAATGTGGCTATACAGCAGTTTCGGGTCAGACTTGACTTTCGATGCTATGACGTTTTCGTACTGTCGCTGGGCCTCCCTCCTTACCTGTGAATACTCGTTTCTTGCTCTTCTACTAATCTCTTTATTTTCCTGGGTCTTTTGCCTCCTGTACCTTTTCCATTATCTGGTGCACTCAGTTTTCGCCTCCCTACACCTTCGGGTAAACCAAGGACTCGTTTTGGTCTTCCTATTATTTCTGTTGCCCTTGGGAACAAACCTTTCCTCTGCCTCCTTGCACTTTGTTGTTACATATTCCATCATCTCGTTTTCTGATTTTCCTACCACTGAACCTCTTGCAGGACGTTTCTCATACCTGTGTAGTCCCCCCTTTTATAGTTTGGCTTTTCCCATTCAATTCCTGTTACCCTCTCCACTTGTAACTCTACTATATAATCAAAACTCAGAACCGCGGGATCGCTAGCTCCAATGGGCCTCTCGTAAGTGATGTCCTCAATATCTAAACTGCTCAGGGTGAACACAAGATCCAGTCTTGCTGGCTCATCCTCCCCTCTCTCTCTCTGGTAGTGTCCTAGACATGTTGATGTTTGAGGTTTTCAAGTACCACATCCATCATCTTGGCTCTCCATGTTTTGGGACCCCCATGAGGCTCCAGGTTTTCCCAGACGATCTCCCTGTGGTTGAAGTCGCCCATTACCATTAACTTTGCTGTGCTCGAGTTAGCTCTTCTTGCCACCTCAGACAGTGTGTCCACCATCGCTCTGTTGTTTTTTTTTGTACTCCTCTCGTGGCCTCCTGCAGGTCTGTGGTGGGTTATACATCACTCCAATGACTACTTTATGTTCCCGAGAATGAATTGTACCTTCTATGTAGTCTTTTTCTCCAATCATGTCCATTCCTTCTATTTCTTCAAATCCCCATCAGATTTTTATGAGCAGTGCAACCCCTCCTCCACCTCTACTCCTTCTATCTTTCATCAGAATGTGATATCCCGGTGGAAAGATTGTGTCTGTTATTGTTTCAGCGAGTTTCGCTTCTGTGACTGCTATGATGTCTGGGGATTTCTCGCTGATTCTTTCGTGCCACTCATCATAATTATTCGTTAATTCGTCCGCATTTGTGTACCAAACCTTCAGCTTCTTTTCTATAACTGTGGTCCTGGGAGAATATTGGGGTTGGGGGAGTGGGAACCTTGGTGGGGGCCTATGGGGAGCTGTGGTGTGGGTGGGGTTTGTGATGAGGGGGTGGGATCAGAATGCCCATAGGAGGCAGCTGTAGGGATGAGGTTTGTGATGTGGGGGATGGTGGCAGAGGGAATAGTGTGTGTGTGTTTTGGTTTAGATTGCTCAGTTGCATTGGGGTTGTCGTGGTTGGAGTCCTTCTGTGGGAGTTTCTGCGGGGTGTGTTTGCCCTTCCTTCTGTATCTGGGTCCTACTCATCTTCATCATTGCTTCTCGTTCCTCCTTGCTTCTCTATACCCTCTCTTTCAGTGTAGTTCTTTCTTCTTGTGCTCTTTCGCAATCAAGGTATACTTTCTGGTACCCCGGTTTGTCTCTCAGTCGTGCTTTCTCTTGCAGGATCCTGGTTTGAGCTGATTCTTCCTTGAAAATTACTTTCACAGGCCGTTTCCTTCCACTCGCAAACCACCCAATTCTCTGAAAATTTGTCACCTGGGTCATATCGCCCTTGCCTATTGTTTTCATGATGCCTTCAATCGTTTTTTCCTCCTCCTGCTTTCTTTCATCGAAAGTGTCCCCTTCAGCTTCTCGGAGCCCATAGACAAAAACTGACTTCTGCCTTTCCTCCTCCCACTGAATTTCCATTTGCATGCTCTGAGGTGTTTTAGTTCCTTCCACTGAAATGTTCTTGCCTTCAATCCCTGTCCTTGCTGAAACTTCTATGCTCAGTGAACTGTCTTTCATGATCAGTTGTTCCCTGCTACTGCAGTTGACTGTTAGAGTCTCTGCATATAACATACCTTCATTGTCTTCAGACCTGTCATTTGATCTTAGTGTGCTCCTCGACTTTTCCCTGGCCCCACGTGGGTCTGATAGGGCCTTTGTGTATGGCATATCTGCTTTGTTTCTTACCGTCCCCTTCTCTGCGCCTGACATAGAATTTCCTGATGTTGCGTCTGAATTGTCATTTGTCTCTCTAATCTGTTTTAGGTCTTTAGTTTCTCTTCTAAGCACTGTATCCTAGTTTCTGCTGCTAAGACTTTTAGCTCCAACTTCCTGCACTCTTCAGCTATCCTGTCCTCCATTATCTTGTCAAGCTCTATCTTCCTTCCCCACTCTTCCTCCCTTTTTTTGAGCTCTAACTCCCAATCTTTCCTCCCAGGTTCGTCCACCAGATCTCTGGTTTTCCGTGCTCTTGGGCCACCCATTTTTTTCCATACCACAGAAAGAAGCTTATGTGTTTTACCACAGAGAGAAGTTTATTTATTTTCAGGGAGTGTGTGTGGGGGGCAGGGAGAAGGCTAGAGGAGAGAGAGAATAAGAGGAGAGAGAAAGGGTAGAAAGAGGGAGAGAGGAGGAGGGGGAGGAGGGGTTGAGGGAAAAACTAGAGAGAGAGAGAGAGAGAGAGAGAGAGAGAGAGAGAGAGAGAGAGAGAGAGAGAGAGAGAGAGAGAGAGAGGGTGAGGGAAAAAGCTGTGAGAGAGAGAAATGCAAGAGAGGGCAAGTGAGAAAGATAGAAAGAGGGAGAGGGCGAGAGAAGTCTAGAGAGAAAGATAGAGAGAGAGGAGGGTGGGGAAAGGACTATGGGAGTGAGAGAGAGAGAGAGAGAGAGAGAGAGAGAGAGAGAGAGAGAGAGAGAGAGAGAGAGAGAGAGAGAGAGAGAGAGCCCCTCTCATCTGCAACTGCTTGACAGAGTAGGGAACAGAGCAAGACGTCTTATCTCTCGCCTGGACCCATCCTGGAAAGATCTGTCATTTCAGCAGGGCCTTCAGTGCAGGAGGGATGTGGGTGGCCTTACTGTTATGTACAAGGCCAATATTGTCAAAGTACGACACTTGGATCCACTTCGAGGACAGTGTGAAACAAACTTTTATGCCACAAGACGGGCAGAAAACAGCAACTTCACTCTGGCTGTACCCTTCTCCAGAACATCACTTCATCTGAGATCATATATACCGAGGATGACTCGAGTATGGAACACATTCGTACAGCACAATGATGTCAACGAGATGAAGTCAGTTGATCAAATGAAAATGTTGGCCCACAGATGGCTCCAACTTCATCCTGTTCCCTACTTGTATGTCTCATAACAATAAAAATGCTTTCAAATGAGCTGATGTGGGTAACAGCTCTTAGTTTGCCAATAAAGTTAAGAATCCTTAACCTGTAAATAGCTTGTCAATAAAGCTAGGGATTCTTAACCTTGTCAAACCCTGTATAAAAAAAAAGAGAGAGAGAGGAGGGTGGGTAAAGGCTTTGGGAGAGAGAGAGAGAGAGAGAGAGAGAGAGAGAGAGAGAGAGAGAGAGAGAGAGAGAGAGAGAGAGAGAGAGACAGAGAGAGAGAGAGAGAGACAGAGAGAGAGAGAGAGAGACAGAGAGAGAGAGAGAGAGAGGGATAACGAGAGAGAGAGAGAGAGGGATAACGAGAGAAAGCGGGAGGACAAGGTTAGGGGTGTACGCGGTCAGTTTTCGAAAACGAATCTCCTGGCTGAGGGAGGGAGAGAGGGATAGAGAAAAAGTAGAAAGAAGGAGAGAGAGAGAGAGAGAGAGAGAGAGAGAGAGAGAGAGAGAGAGAGAGAGAGAGAGAGAGAGAGAGAGAGAGAGAGAGAGAGAGAGAGATAGAGAGAGAGAGAGAGAGAGAGAGAGAGAGAGAGAGAGAGAGAGAGAGAGAGAGAGAGAGAGAGAGAGAGAGAGAGAGAGAGAGAGAGAGAGAGAGAGAGAGAGAGAGAGACAGAGAGACAGAGAGAGAGAGAGAGAGAGAGAGAGAGAGAGAGAGAGAGAGAGAGAGAGAGAGAGTTGGGATTTGGACACTAAAAGAAAGTTAGCATCAGGTAGGGTAGGCTCCAAAACCTGGTGGTCCCTGGTCAAGGACAGACAAGGTTATCTGCCTGATGAACTTATTCCACCTCTAAATCGACAGGATGGGACCACCTCTACTCGTAGTCAAGAGAAAGCGGACCTCTTTGCTGAACACTTTGCTACCAAAATGCAAGTTCCTGATCCAGCAAGGGACCCTCCTTGGCTAGCTGCAAGAACTGTATCAAAACTGTCAGGGGTGACAATAAGGCAGGAGGAGGTGCATTTCCTTCTTAAATCACTTGACCAAGAAAAGGCTGTGGGCCCAGACAAGTTGAGCCCAAGATTGTTGAGAAGATGTGCAGACCAGCCTAGCAGCACCTCTAACTCGCATCTTTCAGCACTGCCTAGTACAGTGCAAATGGCCCTCTCCATGGAAAGAGGCAAATGTAGTCCCTGTTCACAAAAAGAAGAGCAGAGCAGAAATCAGCAACTACAGACCAGTGTCACTCCTGTCAATCACTGGTAAGATCCTTGAGACAATAATCTCAAGACAAATGACAGATTTTCTTGACTACCACTCACTACTTTGTGATCGTCAATATGGCTTCAGGAAAGGTTACTCTGCTGCTGATCTGTTGTTAAACCTCTCCACTAAGTGGCACCAGTCACTGGATGAATCCAAAGTCAGCTGTGTGGTAGCACTGGACATTGCTGGCGCTTTCGACCGGGTGTGGCACCAGGGCCTCTTAGCAAAACTTCAAGCACTGGGAATTGCAGGCTCTACGCTATGTCTCCTCAGTGATTACCTTCATGGTAGATCTCTAAGTGTAGTCCTCAATGGAACGGAATCAGCAAGACATCCTATTAGGGGCAAGCGTTCCACAAGGAAGTGTGCTGGGTCCACTGTTATGGAATGTCTACTTCAACGACCTTCTTCATCTCATCCCAGAATCACATGCATATGCAGACGACTGTACACTGACATTCACTTATCCAAGAGAAGAAATGCCAGCTGCTCTAAGTTATATCAATCACCAGCTGAGAGCTATATCAGCTTGGGGGAAATAGATGGCAAGTAACATTTGCACCTGAGAAAACGCAAATGATGATCGTCTCTAGGCACCATGATGGTAATGCTGGTGCAGTAGTAAGGATGAATGGGAGGATGTTGGCACCTGGAGAAGAAGTTGATATCCTTGGGGGGGGTGAAATTTGACTCCAAACTAACCATGAAGAACCATGTTGTAAATCTTGCAAACAAGGCAGCCAGGAAGCTTACAGCACTTCGCCGTATCTCGCATCTGCTTGACAGTAGGGGTTGCAAGATACTGTACGAGGCACAAGTACGCTCACACCTTGAGTATGCTCCACTTTCTTGGTTTGCCTGTCCCCCCTCTCATCTGCGACTGCTTGACAGAGTAGAGAACAGAGCAAGACGTCTCATCTCTCGCCTGGACCCATCCTGGATGGATCTGTCATTTCAGCAGAGCCTTCAACATAGGAGGGATGTGGGTGGCCTTACTGTTATGTACAAGGCCATTATTGTCAAAATACCACACTTGGATCCACTTCGAGGACAGCGCGAAACAAGCTTTTATGCCACAAGACGGGCCAGAAAGCAGCAACTTCACTCTGGCTGTACCCTTCTCCAGAACATCACTCATCTGAGATCATACATACCCAGGATGACTCGAGTATGGAACACATTCGTTCAGCATAATGATGTCAACGAGATAACGTCAGTTGATCAAATGAAAATGCTGGCCCACAGATGGCTCCAACTTCATCCTGTTCCCTACTTGTATGTCTCATAACAATAAAAATGCTTTCAAATGAGCTGATGTAGGTAACAGCTCTTAGCTTGTCAATAAAGTTAGGAATCCTTAACCTGTAAATAGCTTGTCAATAAAGCTAGGGATCCTTAACCTTGTCAAACCATGTGTGTAAAAAAAAAAAAAAAAAAAAAAAAAAAAAAAAAAAAAAAAAGAGAGAGAGAGAGAGAGAGAGAGAGATCCTTAAGACAATAATCTCAAGACAAATGACAGAGTTTTTTGACTACCACTCACTACTTTCTGACCGTCAATATGGCTTCAGGAAAGGTTACTCTGCTGCTGATCTGTTGTTAAACCTCTCCACTAAGTGGCAACAATCACTGGATGAATCCAAAGTCAGCTGTGTGGTAACACTGGACATTGCTGGTGCTTTCGACCGGGTGTGGCACCAGGGCCTCTTAGCAAAAACTGGGAACTGCAGGTTCTATGCTGTCTCCTCAGTGATTACCTTCATCGTAGATATCTAAGGGTAGTTCTCAATGGACAGGAATCAGCAAGACATCCTACTGGGGCAAGTGTTCCACAAGGAAGCGTGCTGGGACCATTATGGAATGTCTAATTCAATGACCGTCTTCATCTCATCCCAGAATCCCATGCATATGCAGACGACTGTACACTGACATTCACTTATCAAAGAGAAGAAATGCCAGCTGCTCTAAGCTACATCAATCACCAGCTAAGAGCTATATCAGCTTGGGGAAATAAATGGCAAGTAACATTTGCACCTGAGAAAATGCAAATGATGATGGTCTCTAGGCACCATGATGGTAATGCTGGTGCAGTAGTAAGAATGAATGGGAGGGTGTTGGCACCTGGAGAAGAAGCTGATATCCTTAGGGTGAAATTTGACTCCAAACTGACCATGAAGAACCATGTTGTAAATCTTGCAAACAAGGCAGCCAAGAAGCTTATAGCAGTTCACCATACGCTGAGGTCAGTGGTCAGTACGCTGAGGTCAGTGGTCACCTGCGGTCATACCTGCCTAAGCTCTTGGGAGTTAGCCTGGGCTGTTACCAAGCACCATGGCTTGTTGTAGTGTTTTAGAATCTCAGGTTCAAGTGTTGAAGAAAGAGATTCCACTTCTTCAGGAGGAAAATAGGAGGCTGAAGCTTCGCATAGATGAGTTTGGGAGCGAGTGTGAGAAGGATTTAGCTGGTAAGGAAGGAATGATCACCAGCAGTGAGAGTGGCAACCACTTTAAGTGGCAAGTGGTTCACAGTTCAGGAAGAAGGAAGGTGAGGAGAGTTAATAGAGAAGATGTGAAGGTAGGAAATCGATTCTCTGTTCTCCAAGACGAGTGTACTTCAGTGGTTAGTGAGGTTGAACGTACCACTGATTACCCTGCTAATCAAGGTAAGAATATTTTAATAGTAGGCGATTCTCAGGAAAGTTATATTGACCGTGCATTTTGTAACAGAGACAGAAAGGTCAAACAGAGAGTGTGTCTTCCTGGAGCTGGTGTTGGTGACATAGTCAGCAGGTTGGATAATATTATGGCAGGTAATGGGAACAAGCCCATTATCTCTCTCAGTGCTGGGGGTAATGACATTGGGAAGGGCAGGAGAGAGAAGCTGCTGGATAAGTACAGGTCAGCCATTGTGAGGGAAAAGTTCAATAGATAGGAGTAGCGATTGAGTATATAATAACAATAGTTTCATTGCCGGCTACTTGTTAAGGTAGGGTAAGTCCAGCTCCAGCTATTCCCACCGTTTTCCCCCACCCCGAAAGTGATAGTTTGATTGCCGGCTGCTTGTTAAGGTAGGGTCAGTCTAGCTCCCGCTATCCCTTCACCTCCTTCCCCCCCCCCCGAAAGGTGACGTGTGGGGCTCCGGTCCAAACAGTAATCACTAGACTCACAGCTCCCAGCACTACTGTAAGTACATGCCTGCCTTGTATTCTAGTGGATTTATTGGTTGAAAGCTTCACTTTTGACCAATAATAAACTTAGTCCTTTCAGTCTTGCTCTAGGCTGACTGTTGTAATAATCACCACATCTTTTAGGTATTGTACTTATCATGGAGAGTGGGTAACCTGTCTATCTTTCCAGCTTGGATGACGGAGAGGGTCACCTGCCAATCAACGAGTAGAATTGATGGAGATGGACTAACGTCCTGAGACTTCCCCTTTTTGGATTTAATTACCTGTGCACCTGTATGAAATTGCAGAACGTAACCCCTCATCATTGCAGCGGTAAAGAACCTGCTTTCCTGTCATCGGGATAGAATACTCACGGCTATTCTGTGAAGAACGAGCCGGTGGGTTGTCATCAACACCTGCAACCCTCCCCACATCATCGGCAACGGCTACGATTTCAACAACACGCAGTGTCACCAACACCAGACATCCAAGTTTTATATTAGTGTCAATATTTCATATTTAAGTGTTTTATATTTCATATTTTCTAAATAATAAAGTGTTTATGTTTGTCAGTTTTTATTCTTTTTCTATACATTAATTTTCCTGAGGAGGAGCCAGCTTTGGTAATACTGTCTGAAGTTGTTACAGGGCTGAGTAAGCCTTCACAAGTGGTGACCTTGCCAGGATCAACTCGACTGAATCAAGATTCAACTCCCTCTCGAATCTACCATTGGAACTTCAACGCTGCATACCACAGATGGTTACCACCAGCCATGAGTAATCATTCTCTATGGTAGGACTACAGTACAGGTATTTAAAAGATTTGGTGATTGTTATAGTCTCAATTTATTGTAAGTCAAGTCAGGCAGGATATAATATTTAATTCTGCCACCTTTTTCTTCGAGTTTGAAACACTTTGGAGGATTAGACTCTAGGGACCCGAGATTTTCCAGTGACAATTTGTTTCATTGAGCTCTTTATTTTATCAAGGGAACTGTCGTTGGACACTCTTGATTTGTTGGTGAAAAGATTGGATGGTCAAGTGACCCCATTCTACTTACTGTTTGCTCGGAGCCAGCATAGAACCCTTCATTTTAATTAATACATATTGTTTAATTGAAATAGGGATCGAGCCCTCTGGTTTATTTACAGTTTGAGCGGAGCAGGAATTGAACCCTCCGTTTTCTTTAATACCCATTTCATTTTCCCCTGGTAGTTTAAGTTATTCTCGCAAGTATGAAGGAATACCAGTTTTGGATGAACGCTGGAAGTAAGTTAGGAATAACAGGGAAAAATTTAGAATCTTTCATTAGTGCTAAGATCCAGGAAAGACTTGAAAGAGAGAGAATTGAGAGAGAAGAGAGACAGTTAGAAAGGGAAAGAGAAGAAGAAAAGGAGAGAGAGAGAATCGAAAGAGAAGAGAAAAAGGAGAGAGAGAGAATTGAGAGAGAAATCCAAGAAAGACGGTTAGAAAGAGAAAGAGAAGACAAAAAGGAGCGTGATAGACTTGATCGTGAAGAAAGAGCTAGAGAACGTGAGGAACAGGCTAAAATATGTGAGGAACAGGCTAAAATAAGAGAACTTGAGGAAAGAGCAAAGGATAGAGAAGTTGAGGAAAAAGCTAGAGAACTTGAGTTAATAGAGAGAGAAAAGGATCGCGAGCGTGAAAAAGCTCGCCTTAAATTAGAGAATAAAAAGTTAACTCTTACACAACAACAATTAGAGGAAGGAGTAATTGAACATCATGCAGCTAGTGCACACATTCCAACACCTAATTTGCCTCCCTTAACAGAGGGGGAAGACATAACTTCATACATTATCAGGTTTGAAAATACCGCTACCCTCTGTGAATGGCCTGCTGACACCTGGGCTACCAGGTTAGGAATGTTATTTTCTGGTACAGCTTTGAGTATCTATGCAACTTTGTCGCAGGATATTATATGTAATTATAACCTACTGAAGAAGGCAATCCTTAAAGCATATCAAAAAACCACTAATTCTTATAGGAAGGATTTCAGGTATGCCACCTTACAGCCTGGCCAGAACTTTCAGCAGTTACAGGTAACACTCTTTCGTTTATTCGACTTTTGGATAGAGAGTTCAGGAATTGATCACAGTTATGAATCTCTTAGAGACTTCATGGTTGCTGACCAGTTCCTGACAGCTCTTCCTCACCAGATACGAACATTCATTAGAGAACATAACCTGATTAAAGCTGAGGAAGTTGCTGAGGCTGCTGACCTGTATGCTGAGGCTCAAAATTCCTATAAAGACCTAAAGGGATCGAACCCTAAGGGCAAGGGTTCATCAGACCTTAAGAAATCAAAGCCTCTAGTAGAAAGTAAAATGACTTCTTTTATTCCTGATTGTCATTTGTGTGGTGTTAAGGGACATAAACGTCCAGATTGTCCTTCTAAGAAGGTCCAAAAAGTTGGAAGATGTTTTAAAGACTGTAATGACCAAGCACCCTTCTGTTCAGGAACATTTAATGGACTTAATGTATCTACCATTTTACGAGACACTTGATGCACATGTATAGTCATTTCTGATAAGCTGTTCCCTAACCTTAAAGAAACTCATTCCTCTGCTATACTTTCAGACTACTTGGGCCATACGGACACTTTTCCTACCATCCGTTGTTACATTAGGTCTAAATGGTTCACAGGTTGGTCTGAAGCCGTACTAGCTCCCATCACTTCTTGCTCCGTACTAATAGGTAATGTAAAAGGTGCCATTCTTCCTTCTGAGATTGACCTTTCATCACCAAAGGTGGACATAAGCTTTTCAGATCTTCTTCCTGTAGAATCAGAGAAGCCCCTCGAAAGTTCAGATGAGACAATGTCTCGCGAGATTCATGTGGGATTAAAAACCAGTGATGCTACTCTCGAAAGCGAGGTAGTAGGATCACCGGTTCACTTGTTAGATGAAAGTGAAGATATCACCTCCGCTACCATAAATGTCTTGACTAGGGCTCAGACCAAAGCCCAGGCTTCTTCTACTATCCATCCTTTGATTTTCCCTGACTTTAAGACTTTAGATATATAGAAGGACTCCTTTGTCAATTTACAACGTAATTGCCCTTCTTTTCAGAATTGCCATAATGCCGCTAAACAAAATTAAGTTATCCAAAGGAAAAACTTTTCATATCAATTTGAATACATAAAAGGTATCTTGTACAAGGCAGTATTCAAATTAAATTCAGACGAGATAGACTATTCCATCTTAGTTGTTCCAAGTCAATGCAGAGAGACTGTTCTTAAAATGGCTCATGACCTGCCAGTGGCCGGACATTTCTCGCATCGTAAAACCTTAAATAAAATTAGGGAAACCTATTTTAGGCCAAAAATGTCCTCAGATGTCACTACCTATTGTAGATAGTGTAAAG
Source organism: Cherax quadricarinatus (assembly GCF_038502225.1). Lineage (NCBI taxonomy): Eukaryota > Metazoa > Arthropoda > Malacostraca > Decapoda > Parastacidae > Cherax > Cherax quadricarinatus. The sequence goes on from NC_091306.1 coordinate 51,364,123, forward strand.
TTTGCCAACTGTCATCCTCCCGAGGTACCAGGCGAGTACCTATGGTCAAAATGCCAGTCTTTACGGTACCTTTCGAAAGAGTAGCTATTGACATCGTTGGTCCTTTATCTCCACTTTCATCTGGGGGACATAGATATATGTTAACATTAGTTGATTATGCTTCGAGTTTCCCTGAAGCCATATCCTTAAAGTCCATAACCACTACAGAGGTGGCTGAAGCCCTTTTGTCCATCTTCTCCAGAGTGGGCATCCCTAGAGAAATTTTGTCTGACCGTGGGACACAATTCACATCTGACTTAATGCAACGTCTATACCAACTTCTGGGAGTGAAGCCTCTCTTCACCACATCCTATCATCCCAGCTGTAATGGGAGGATTGAGCGCCAGCATTCGATTCTCAAGTCCATTTTAAGGAAACTTTGCTCCCTTAAACCTAAGGAGTGGCATCATTACCTACCCTGTGCTTTGTTTGCCATGAGGGAAGTTCCCAGTGACTCTTTGGGGTTTTCATCTTTTGAACTTCTCTATTGTAGACAGGCC
>NC_091306.1:51372161-51437161 GCF_038502225.1 Cherax quadricarinatus
AGGTCTGTAGTCTTTGTCCACCTAGCCTATACTCTGTCTGCGGTCTTCTTTGCCCCTCCCCAATCTTCATGACTTTGCATTTGGCAGGATTGAATTCGAGAAGCCAGTTTCTGGACCACATGTCCAGCCTGTCCAGGTCTCTTTGCAGTCCTGCCTCATCCTCATCCGATTAAATTCTTCTCATCAACTTCACATCATCTGCGAATAGGGACACTTCAGAGTCTATTCTTTCCATCATGTCGTTCGCATATATAAAAAATAGCACTGGTCCTAGAACTGACCCTTGTGGGACCCCGCTCGTCACTGGCGCCCACTGTGATACCTCTTCACGTACCATGACTCGTTGCTGCCTCCCTGTCAGGTATTCCCTGATCCATTGCAGTGCCCTCCGTTATATGCGCCTGATCCTCCAGCTTCTGCACTAATCTCTTGTGGGAACTATGTCAAAGGCCTTCCTGCAGTCTAGGAAAACGCAATCAACCCACCCCTCTCTCTCGTGTCTTACTTCTGTTACCTTCTCATAAAACTCCAGGAGGTTTGTGACACAGGATTTACCTTCCATGAACCCATGCTGGTTTTCATTTATAATCTTGTTCCGTTCCAGGTGTTTCATCACTCTCCTCCTGATAATCTTCTCCATGACTCTGCACACAAGACATGTCAGAGACACAGGTCTGTAGTTTAGTGCCTCATTTCTGTTTCCTTTCTTAAATATGGGGACTACATTTGCTGTCTTCCATTTCTCAGGTAGTTGCCCAGTTTCAAGGGATGTGTTAAACATTGTGGTTAGGGTCACGCACAGCATCTCTGCTCCTTCTCTAAGGACCCATGGGGAGATGTCCGGTCCCATCGCCTTTGAGGTATCAAGGTCACTTAGCAGCTTCCGCGCCTCCTCGGTGTGTGTGTGTGTGTGTGTGTGTGAAGATAAGATTTCGTTCGGATTTTTAACCCCGGAGGGTTAGCCACCCAGGATAACCCAAGAAAGTCAGTGCGTCATCGAGGACTGTCTAACTTATTTCCATTGGAGTCCTTAATCTTGTCCCCCAGGATGCGACCCACACCAGTCGACTAACACCCAGGTACCTATTTGCTGCTAGGTGAACAGGACAACAGGTGTAAGGAAACGTGTCGAAATGTTTCCACCCGCCGGGAATCGAACCCGGGCCCTCAGTGTGTGAAGCGGAAGCTTTAGCCACCAGGCCACCAGCCTGGTGTGTGTAGGTGTGTGTGTGTAGGTGTGTGTGTAGGTGTGTGTGTGTGTAGGTGTGTGTGTGTGTAGGTGTGTGTGTGTAGGCATGTGTGTGTAGGTGTGTGTGTGTGTAGGTGTGTGTGTGTGTAGGTGTGTGTGTGTGTGTGTGTGTGTGTGTGTGTGTGTGAGTGTGTGTGTGTGTGTGTGTGTGTGCGTGTATGTGTGTGTACTCACCTGTTTGAGGTTGAAGGGGTCGAGTCATAGCTCCTGGCCCCGCCTCTTCGCTGATTGCTACTAGGTCCTCTCTCTCCCTGCCCCATGAGCTTCATCATACCTCGCCTTAAAACTATGTATGGTTCCCGCTTCCACTACGTCACTTTCTAGGCTATTCCACGGCCTGACAACTCTATGACTGAAGAAATACTTCATAAAATCCCATTGATTCATCTGAGTCTTCAACTTCCAATTGTGACCCCTTGTTTCTGTGTCCCTTCTCTGGAACATCCCGTCTTTGTCCACCTTGTCTATTCTGAGCAGTATTTTATATGTCGTTATCATGTCTCCCCTATCCCTCCTGTCCTCCAGTGTCGTCAGGCCGGTTTCCCTCAACCTTTCTTCGTAGGACAATCCCCGTAGCTCTGGGACTAGTCTTGTTGCAAACCTTTGCACTTTCTCTAATTTTTAACGTGCTTGACTAGGTGTGGATTCCAAACTGGTGCTGCATACTCCAGTATGGGCCTGACGTAAATGGTATACAGAGTCTCGAAAGAAATCCTTACTGAGGTATCGGAACGCTATCCGTAGGTTTGCCAGGCGCCTGTATGCTGCAGCAGTTATCTGATTGATGTGCGCCTCAGGAGATATGCTCGGCGTTATACTCACCCCCAGATCTTTTTCCTTGAGTGAGGTTTGAAGTCTTTGGCCATCTAAACTATATTGTGTCCGGGTTTTCTTTGCCATTCCCCAATCTTCATGACTTTGCATTTGGCAGGGTAAAACTCAAGGAGCCAGTTGCTGGACCAGGCTTGTAGCCTGTCCAGGTCTCTTTGTAGTCCTGCCTGATCCTCATCCGATTTGATTCTTCTCATTAACTTCACATCATCTGCAAACAAGGACACTTCTGAGTCTATCCCTTCCGTTATGTCGTTCACATATACCAAGAACAGCACAGGTCCTAGGACTGACCCCTGTGGAAACCCGCTTGTCACAGGCGCCCACTCTGACACCTCGTAGCGTACCATGACTCGTTGTTGCCTCCCTGTCAGATATTCTCTGATCCATTGCAGTGCCTTTCCTGTTATGTGTGCCTTCATCCTATAGCTTTTGCAGTAACCTCTTGTGAGGAACTGTGTCGAAGGCCTTCTTGCAGTCCAAAAAAATGCAGCCGATCCATCTCTCTCTCTCTTGTCTTTCTTCTGTCACCTTGTCATAAAACTCTAGTAGGTTTGTGACACAGGATTTTCCTTCCCTGAAACCGTGCTGGTTGTCAATTATACACTTGTTTATTTCCAGGTGCTCCACCACTCTCCTCCTGGTGAGTTTTGTTTCTGTGAGTGCTATTATGTCTGGGGATGTCTCTTTGATTCTTTCGTGCCACTCCTCATACTTGTTTGTTATTCCATCTGCATTTGTATACCACACCTTCAACTTCTTTTCTAAGACTGTGGTCTGGGAGGTATATTGGGGTTGGGGAAGTGGGAGACCTGGTAAGGAACTATGGGTTGTTGCTGTGGGGGTGGAGTTTGTAATGTAGTGGGTGGGGGCATTGGATGTGGCATGGGTATTTTGATTTAGAGTGTTTGGTTGCACTGGGGTTGACCTGGTTGGGAGGCTTCTATAGGAAGTTGTGAGGGAGGCTGTATTTGATCTTCTTCCTGGGTCTGGGCCTGTGTGTGTGTGTGTGTGTGTGTGTGTGTGTGTGTGTGTACGTGCTCGCGTGCATGTAGTGTTTCAAAATGTGGTATTGCCTTTCAGTATGTTATGGAGATAATCTCTCGTTTCTCAGCGTGGGCTTCTCGAGTGTCAGTGATAATCTTTTATCACTCAGCCTGTGAATCTCGAGTGTCAAAGATAGTCTCTCGTCTCTCACCCTGGGAATCCCGATGATGGCTCGAACAGTTGCTACTTCTTTCATTATCCTTCAGAATAAATCGTTAAAGTGATATTACTTTCTTCTCCTTCATATAGAGTACTATTATATAATTACTTTGAAGAAATCTGTGAACGGAAAATCAACGAAGAAATTTTAAAGTACTATCGTAATTTTATATCACTTCTAAAGTACGTGTGAATACTCAGTTGTTGCTGGGATTTCCACTTATGTCACTTATATAAAGTCTCCCCTCACATTCACTTGGTTACAGCCAGTCACTCATTTACCATTCTCTGTTATTTTATAACTCCTCGCCACATCCTGAACGTCTCTCCTACGTTGGTTCACTATATGCACAAGTTGTCATAATGGCTGCAATAATAGCCATTACATTTTACCTGCTGATAGGAGGTTGTGTGGCTAAGGTGGAGGTGTCAGAATTAGAGGAGCTGCGGTCTGCTATGATGATTACACAACTGGCTCTGTCCCAACAGGCACAAGTGTTGTTCCGAATGGTGAATGGTACCGAGCATGTTCAGTCATCATGTCTTGAAGGTATGGTATTATAAGCATTTTTTTTTTTAACTTACACTATCAGTAGAAACATATTTATTCACATGTGTGTCTGTGCGCTCGTCTGTATATAGTTACAGGGATCTAATCACAGATCCTGGTCCATCCTCTTCGCTGGTCGCTACTAGGTCACTCTTCCTGCTCCATGAGCTTTATCATACCACTTCTTAAAGCTAGGTATGGATCCTACCTCCACTACATCACTTACAAGACTATTCCACTTCTTGACAACTCTGCGACTGGAGAAATACAGTCTAACGTCCCTGATATTCATCTGAGTCTTAAATTTCCAACTGTGACCCCTTGTTAATAATATCTTTATTTTACTACAAGAACATGTACAGGGTATACAGTCCTAGCTGATAACAATGACATACTACTATATAGAAAGTCCCTTGTTATGCTCCGCATTTCGGGCAAACTAGGTCAGTGTCCTAGGATGCGACCCACACCAGTCGACTAACACCCAGGTACCCATTTTACTGATGGGGAACATAGACAACAGGTGGAAAGAAACACGTCCAATGTTTCTACTCTGGCTGGGAATCGAACCCAGGCCCTCGTCGTGTGAAGCGAGAGCGTTAACCACCAGGCCACCAGAGCCCCAATGTGGCTCCAGGTTCTCCCAGTCGATTTCCCTGTGGTTGAAGTCACCCATAATCAGGAGCTTTGTCCTGCTAGTAGGATCCCTTCTGGCTATGTCTGCAAGTGTGTCAACCATTGCTCCATTGTTCTCATAATACTCTTGCCTTTGCCTCCTGCTGTTCTATGGTGGGTTATACATCACTGCAATTACCATCTTGGGACCCTCAGACTGAAGCGTTCCTATTATGTAATCTCTTGCATCTCCTCCATCTCCTTTCTCCAGGCCATCAAAATCCCATCAGTTTTTGATGAGCAGTGTCACTCCTCCACCCCCTCTATACCCTCTCTGTTGCCTCAGAATCTGATATCCCATTGGAAAGATGGCATCTGTTATCATTCATGTGAGAGCTATGATGTACTGTGATGCCTCTTTGATTATTTCATGCCACTCCTCCAACTTATTTGTTATTCCTTCAGCATTGGTGTACCATACCTTCTGTTTTCTCTCCTACACTGTGATTTGGGGGTCTGAGAATGGGGGACCTGGCAGTGTGCAGTGTGATTCTACAGTGTAGTGTAGGGTGAGGGATGTAAGTGTGGATTGTGGTTTGTGTTGGGATAGTGTGTTTAGTTGTAGTGTTCTGGGGGTGGTTCTGTATGCACTTGTTGCTCTGCCCTTCTCTGGTTGTCCTCTGCTGAGTCTGTCCTTGACTCTCTTCCTAACCCCTTTCGCTTCTGTGCCCTCTCCCTCAGCTGCTGTCATTCTGTTTTTGTTCTGTCTCGGGATGTATGCTGACAGTTCCCTCAGCCGTGGTTTCTCTTGAAGGATCCTGTTCCACATTGTTTCAGTCTTGAAAATCAGCTTCACCAACCGATGTCTTCCCTTCACGTACCCCCATATTCTCTGAAAATTAACTACTTCAGTCATGTCCTCCTCGCCTATTTCTTTGATGATGTTTACAATCTCCTGCTTTTCCTTCTGCCATCTTTCATTGTGTGTACTCCCCTCGCTCTCCTGAAGTTCATGAATAAACAGTGACTTCCCCCTCTCCTCTTCCCATTGCTGTTCCCTCTGTGTCTCTTGGTCCTGTTTGTACATAGCCATTGTCTCTCTTGTTTTTTTCCTGTAGCTCTTGGTGGCATGGTCGTGCCTCTACCTGTGACCTATCCCCCTCTCCACCTTTTTCCCCTCCCTTACTACTATCCCTGCTTCCAACTGCTCTCCCATTTCCTTCCTCAGCCCTGCTTGGTGGGCTGGTAGGGCCTTTGTGTAAGGTATGTCTCCTTCCTTTCCACTGCGCTTATCCTTCAGTAGGAGTGTACCTGCTTCAGATGCTATGTCTCCTCTGTGTAATAGCCCTGTAACTCACTTCAGCCTATTTACCTCATATTCTAGGGCCCTTCTCCTGGCTTCTGTGGCTTTGACTTTTGACTCCTATTTCTTCTTCTATTCCTCCATCCTTTTCTCCATTTTTGAAGAAAGCTCACCTATTTTGCACTCCCACTCTTGTTTCACTCTTTTACATTGCTCTTCCATCCATTCTTCCTTACAAGAACCATTTTTCTCTGATTCCCTGAGTTTTCATCTTCCTTTCTGAGCTACCAATTTTTTTTTTTTGGGGGGGGGGGGTAGGTGTTTTTAGGTGTGTCTATGCATATGTGGGAATGGGGAGAGGGAGACGAAGGGGGGACAGGGAGAATGATGGGGTGGAGAAAGAGTGGGAAGGGGGCTAGAGGGAGAAGAGGGGAAGGGGAAGGGAGAGAGGAAGGAAAAGCCAGTGGATTGGGGGGGGGAGAAGGGAGATAAATAGTTAGAGAGGGAGAGAGAGGGATAGACAGATAGACTGATAGAGAGAGAGAGAGAGAGAGAGAGAGAGAGAGAGAGAGAGAGAGAGAGAGAGAGAGTAGGGAAGTGTAAGGAGTGTGTTCATGTGTGGGGGTGGGGAAGTTGTAAGGGGGACAGAGATGGGGCAATTGAGGGAGGAAGACAAGGAGGGCGATGGAGGGGGTGGAGAAAGAGTGGGAAGGAGAATAGAGGGAGAAAGAGTGGGAGGGAGAGTGGAAACACCACAACACACCCTGTCTAGTCACAGTAAGCTGTATAGCCTTTGTGGCTTAGCGCTTCTTTTTGATAATAATAATAATAATAGTCACAGTAAGGTGTCAATTGCCATGTCTGTCTATGTGTGAATGTGGAAGTGTGTGCACGTTATGCGGGTGAGTGAGCGCTCAGAGTGCTTGTGCCGACCATGCCCATGTGGCTGCCTACACTTTAGTTCCTTCTATGTTTATCCTTCTACCCAGAATTCCTACTTCCTAGATTCCTAGCTATCTGGTGTGCGTGTGGGAGTGAGAGTGTACCCAGGAAAAACCCTCCTCGTTTACTCCTCCTACCTGTCAATGATATTAAGTCTACCCTCTCTTGTAAAAGTAATAGAAGAAACACTTCTTCTGAGTGTACTCACCTAATTGTACTCACCTAATTGTACTCACCTAATTGTGGTTGCAGGGGTCGAGACTCAGCTCCTGGCCCCGCCTCTTCACTGATCGCTACTGGATCCTCTCTCTCTCTGCTTCCTGAGCTTTGTCATACCTCTTCTTAAAACTATGTATGGTTCCTGCCTCCACTACTTCACTTGCTAGGCAACTCTGACAACTCTATGACTGAAGAAATACTTCCTAACGTCCCTGTGACTCGTCTGAGTCTTCAGCTTCCAGTTGTGACCCCTTGTCCCTGTGTCCCCTCTCTGGAACATCCTATCTCTGTCCACCTTGTCTATTCCCCGCAGTATCTTGTATGTCGTTATCATGTCTCCCCTGACCCTTCTGTCCTCCACAGTGCATTCTGCTGCTCAGGTTCGCTGGAAATCATAGTTTCCTTTGAGAATACTTGGTTAAATATCTTGCTATGTTCCTCATGGACTACTAGGTCATTCTTTGTGCCTCTTCTTCATCATCATTACTTGGTAATTTACTGTTGTCCACCTTCTCAAGTGGCTGTATAACTAATTTGGACAAGATTTGATTTTCGAAGCTTTATTATTCTCTAGTGATCGTTAAGCCACTATTCTTACCTATGAATATTTATTTCTAGCTATTCTTCTCAATTTGTTCTTTCTATTGCTTCTTTTGCTCCTGATTATGATTTTTTCTTTGCTTCTCCGCACTTTCATGTCACATACTCCATCACATTATTAACTGTCTTCTCATCTAGTTGTCTTTCCCACTACACCTCTTTCCTCTTAGGCAGAATTATTCACTGCTGGTTCCTCTTATCCTCTCTCTGCGTACTAGTGTCCCAAACATAAGTGCATCTTAGCTCCACGTTTCTGTTCCCCTGTGTGGCTCCTAAGTTTTCTCAGTTTATATTCTTGTGGTTAAAGTTTCTCATGATCAGCAGCTCGTCATTGCTCAAGTAAGCTCTTCTCTTCTCTCCATTTCCGGGCCCCGTGGCCTGGCTGGCAAAGCTCTCGCTTCACACGCGGCTGTCCCGGGTTCGATTCCCGGCGGGGTGGAAAATTTTGAAGAGTTTCCTTACACTTGTTGTCCTCGTCACCTAGCAGCAAACAGGTACCTGGGTGTTAGTCGTCTGGTGTGGATCGCATCCTGGGGGAGAAGATTGTGGACCCCAATGTAAATAAGACAGACAGTCCTCACTGACGCACTGCCTTTCTTGGGTTATCCTGGGTGGCTAACCCTCCGGGGTTAAAAATCCGAACGAAATCTTATCTTATCAGCTAAAATATCTTTCCTTGCTTATGTATCATCATTAAATTCATGTGCTAGTTTCTTTCTGTTTAGTGAATGGTTGTACATCACCCCTATCACCACCTTGGCATCTTCGGTTTTCAGTGTGCATGTAGTCGTCAGCTTCCTTTCTGGCGCTTATGATTAGCAGTGCTTCTCCTCGACCTCCTCTGTTCCTTACGTCTTTCTTCACAATCTGTTATCCAGTCAGGAAGAATTTGTCTGTTATCTTTGGGAGCTTCGAACTCTGAGTGATATGATATCTGGGGATGCTTCCACTATTCGCGTCTTAGACTTATTTTATATTATTATGTTTCGCTTCTCAGGTTCCAGAATTCCTGGTCCTTGCACATGGGTTGGGGAGCGTGGGTTGGGGAGTGTGGGTTGGGGAGTGTAGGTTGGGGAGAGTGGGTTTGGGAGTGTGGGTTGGGGAGTGTGGGTTGTGGAGTGTGGGTTGGGGAGTGTGGGTTGGGGAGTGTGAGTTGAGGAGTGTGGGTTGGGGAGTGTGGGTTGGGGAGTGTGAGTTGAGGAGTGTGGGTTGGGGAGTGTGGGTTGGGAAGTGTGGGTTGGGGAGTGTGGGTTGGGGAGTGTGGGTTTGGGAGTGTGGGTTGGGGAGTGTGAGTTGAGGAGTGTGGGTTGGGGAGTGTGGGTTGGAGAGTGTGCGTTGGGGAGTGTGAGTTGAGGAGTGTGGGTTGGGGAGTGTGGGTTAGGGAGTGTGGGTTGGGGAGTGTGGGTTGGGGAGTGTGGGTTGGTAAGTTTGGGTTGGGGAGTGTGGGTTGGGGAGTGTGGGTTTGGGAGTGTGGGTTGGGAAGTGTGGGTTGGGGACTGTGGGTTGTGGAGTGTGGGTTGGGGAGTGTGGGTTGGGGAGTGTGGGTTGGGAAGTGTGGGTTGGGGACTGTGGGTTGGGGAGTGTGGGCTGGGGAGTGTGGGTTGGGGAGTGTGGGGTGGGGAGTGTGGGTTGGGGAGTGTGGGGTTGGGAGTGTGGGTTGTGGAGTGTGAGTTGGGGAGTGTGGGTTGGGAGCATGGGTTGGGGAGTGTGGGGTGGGGAGTGTGGGGTGGGGAGGGTGGGTTGGGGAGTGTGGGTTGGGGAGTGTGGGGTTGGGAGTGTGGGTTCTGGAGTGTGAGTTGGGGAGTGTGGGTTGGGAGTATGGGTTGGGGAGTGTGGGGTGGGGAGTGTGGGTTGGGGAGTGTGGGGTGGGGAGTGTGGGTTGGGGAGTGTGGGTTGGGGAGTGTGGGGTGGGGAGTATGGGTTGGGGAGTGTGGGGTGGGGAGTGTGGGTTGGGGAGTGTGGGGTGGGGAGTGTGGGTTGGGGAGTGTGGGGTGGGGAGTGTGGGGTGGGGAGTGTGGGTTGGGGAGTGTGGGGTGGGGAGTGTGGGGTGGGGAGTGTGGGTTGGGGAGTGTGGGGTGGGGAGTGTGGGTTGGGGAGTGTGGGGTGGGGAGTGTGGGGTGGGGAGTGTGGGGTGGGGAGTGTGGGTTGGGGAGTGTGGGGTGGGGAGTGTGGGTTGGGGAGTGTGGGTTGGGGAGTGTGGGGTGGGGAGTGTGGGTTGGGGATGGAAATAAATGGTATCAAATACCGACACAGTGGAAATATAAACACAAATGCAGTATAATGTGATCCTTTATTGACAACGTTTCACCCACACAATGGGCTTTTTCAAGTCACACACGGATCTGTGTGTGACTTGAAAAAGCCCACTGTTAGTTACCATTTTGTCCTAGGCACATGTCGATTAGACACCAGGCCTGTGTGTGTGTTAGTTACCATTTTGTCCTAGGCACATGTCGATTAGACACTAGGCCTGTGTGTGTGTTAGTTACCATTTTGTCCTAGGCACATGTCGATTAGACACCAGGCCTGTGTGTGTGTTAGTTACCATTTTGTCCTAGGCACATGTCGATTAGACACTAGGCCTGTGTGTGTGTGTGTGTGTGTGTGTGTGTGTGTGTGTGTGTGTGTGTGTGTACTAACCTATTTGTACTCACCTATTTGTGGTTGCAGGGGTCGAGTCTTAGCTCCTGGTCCCGCCTCTTCACCGGTTGCTACTGGGTCCTCTCTCTCCCCTCCATGAGCTTTATCAAACCTCGTCTTAAAACTATGTATGGTACCTGCCTCCACTACATCACTTTCTAGGCTATTCCACTGCCTGACAACTCTATGACTGAAGAAATACTTCCTAATATCTCTCTGACTCATCTGTGTCTTCAACTTCCAATTGTGACCTCTTGTTTCTGTGTCCCCTCCCTGGAACATCCTGTCTTTGCCCACATTGTCTATTCTGCGCAGTATTTTGTATGTCGTTATCATGTCTCCCCTGACCCTCCTGTCCTCTAGTGTCGTCAGGCCGATTTCCCTTAACCTTTCTTCATAGGACATTCCCCTTAGCTCTGGAGCTAACCTTGTCGCAAGCCTTTGCACTTTCTCTAGTTTCTTGACGTGCTTTATCAAGTGCGGGTTCCAAACAGGTGCTGCATACTCCAGTATGGGCCTGACGTACACGGTGTATAGTGTCTTGAACGATTCCTTATTAAGGTATCGGAACGCTGTTCTCAGGTTTGCCAGGTGCCCATATGCTGCAGTAGTTACCTGGTTGATGTGTGCTTCCGGAGACATGCTCGGTGTTATACGCACTCCAAGATCTTTCTCCTTGAGCGAGGTTTGGAGTCTTTGGCCACCTAGCCTATACTCTGTCTGTGGTGTTCTGTGCCCTTCCCCTATCTTCATGACTTTGCATTTGGCGGGATTAAATTCGAGAAGCCAGTTGCTGGACCAGGTGTCCAGTCTGTCCAGGTCTCTTTGAAGTCCTGCCCGGTCCTCATCTGATTTAATTCTCTCATTAACTTCACGTCGTCTGCGAACAGGGACACTTCTGAGTCTAACCCTTCCATCATGTCGTTCACATATACCAAAAGTAGCACTGGTCCTAGGACCGACCCCTGCGGGACCCCGCTCGTCACAGGTCCCCACTGTGATACATCATTACGTACCATGACTCGTTGTTGCCTCCCTGTCAGGTATTCTCTGATCCATTGCAGTGCCCTTCCTGTTATATGAGCCTGATCCTCTAGTTTCTGCGTGTGTGTGTGTACTCACATAATACTCACCTAGTGTGTGTGTGTGTGTGTGTGTGTGTGTATGTGCAATTAGAATATTTCCCGAAAATAAATTACTTTTGACCGTCTTCGAAATTTATCCGACTTGAGTGTGGGCAGGGTGTGGCTAGGGAACAGGGAGTGTACTGGGTGTGGCTAGGGAACAGGCAGTGCACTGAGTGTGGCTAGGGAACAGTGAGTGTACTGGGAGTGGGCAGGGATCAGGGAGTGTACTGGGTATGGTCAGGGATCAGAGAGTGTACTGGGTGTCATCATGGTCCTGTGTGTGTATTGAGTGTAGCCAGGATCTGCATCACATAATCCCATTGAAATCTCACTCAAAACTGGTCTGAGACCTGACTGCGGAGGCCATAATCCCTGGAACCAACAACCAATATATCTTCATGCAAAGTCAAACCTTCAGTAAATTTTACTGTATTTACGAACTTTAGCCTTTGAAGGTAAATTAAATTTAATTACATACAAGAAAAAAAATATATGCGAGCGAGTTTATTTTGGGTAAAAAAAAAATTCCACGGGATTATTCATTATATTTAATATTATACATATAATATTGATAGAAATTAAATGTTTGCAGGAGTGCCAAGACTAGCGTTTGGATGGAACAAAATATATGCATTGCAGTTGTGCAGTCCAGTACTAGGCTGCAGTAACTGCGTAAAAGAGACGTGTAGCTTTATTAAGGAAATCTTTCTCCCAGTAGTTGCTTTATTTATCCACAGATGTTGCACAGGAGCCTGTTTGTTTATCATTTTAAAGGTGTTGTACATGTGTCTGGTTGCTTTATAATCTACAGGTGTTGCACAAATGCCTGGGGGCTTTATTAATTCGCAGATGTTACACAGGTGTCTGGTTGCTTTATCTTTCCACAGGTGTTGCACAAGTGCCTAGGAACTTTATGTATCCACATGTGTCTCTCTTTTTATACATTTGGTGGCATTATATAGTTCGTAACTTGGCAAAAGTTATGGGCAGTATGAGCCAGTAGACCTAATGAAGTGCTTCAGACAGACACATGGTGCAGAGCGAACTTTTATTACAGACAACACTTCGTTGTGTGTTTAGCTTTATCAAGCCATGAGTTGATAAAGCTTTAGCCAGTGCGAAACGTTCTCTACAATAATTTTGTTTGAATTGAGTCTTAGTACCAGATAGACGGCCATAGCTGCCATTCAACCAGCGGTGCTGTAGTCATAAGCCATTAGAGTAGTGTACCATTAGCTTTCTTTACCCTTATACACTTTCTTGCTATGTACATATGTAGATGAAGAACAGAATTCAAAATTCCTCCCATGGAACGATTCACAACCCACAGTTTGTGGAGGTAATCTTTGTTGACATTTCCGTTCGTCTTGGCACTATTATCATCTATTAAACGGAGGAAGTACCAGAGTCGTTACGCACATTACTTGATCTGGTCAACTGTAATTTGTGTCGCTCCAGCTGAAAAAACGCGGCAGTGATTTATGATCTTTATCTTTCCTAAATAACTGTTTTCTGTAATTGTTACATCACTGAAATTATGAAGATTCGTGAGAATATTGCCGGTAGTCATGATAGTTTCACCTTAGTGGAACAATAAATGTCATTGTTCATTACAGTCAGGACGTGTGTTATGGACATCAAGATCACATTAATGATGTTTACATTGTAGGTCAGGTGGTGGGTGATGTTGACGAGCAACAGTGTTATCAGGGGGAGGCGGCGTGCTTTATCGCCCAGTGATCTTGTTATCTATAATATGTTGTTTTCGGGCAGGTCCACGGAGGGACGAACAAGGTCACAAATCGGAACTCTGAAAATTGGGATATGACGTTCCCGCATTTTACGATTGCTTTTTGGGAAATTCTTCTTCTGAAAATATTTAATTTGGTATTCTTATCTTTGGCTCATTTATCGTCTCTCTTACAGATGTCCTAAGACTACCAAGGTTTTTAATTTGAGGAAGGAGCTTGGTGTTCCTAGTATCAGTGATAGAACAATTGAAATTAACACTGTACTTGGCGTTAGAACATTATGAAATGAACCACTTTTCCCAAATTCTTGCTAAATTGGGTTGTTAAAATATAAGTATTTCTGTAAACGACATGAGCATGTCACACCTCCATAGAAGTTATATTAATTTAATATCACGTGTGAAACTACTCTGGAGAAACTCAACACTAGTGATCCCTTTCTTAAATCACTTGCAAAGAAGACTGCTCAAGATTTTTTTTCGCTTTACTGTTCGTTTTAATATACCAAAATCAACTCCATTAATGGATCTAAACGGGTCTGCTGGCAGGGCTGCATCTGCTCTTGTTACCTCTCTAGATAAGTACTATAGCATCCATGTTAGGAATTATAATTAACAACTGCATTTCAAAAGAGAACTGTTTGCCTCCTATTGGTGAAACGTTTCACTGTAAGTAGAACATGACTTGATCAATGGCTACTTAGAGCGAAACGTCATCTGTTTACGAGAGTTTGCTCTGCACGCAGTGTTTTTATCATGTGTGGGCAAGTGTTGCCAGCCAACGCTAATACAGTCCTGTTTTAATGCACTTTGTGTTTATTGGGGCCCAAGTACGTTCAAATACAATTATTCATTAAAATATCATGTGACAATTATCGTGTGCTCTTACACAAACATTAGTCTTGGCGATTATTTTATGGGATATAATATTGTTACGTAATAACAAGACTTTCACTGCGTATAAATTGCGTATCGCTATGACTCACGTAACGTACGTCATGCATAATAACATGCCTTACACAGCACACGTCATGCGTAATAGCATGTCTTATCATTGATGATATTTATCAGCGAGACTTACTAACTGCCTCGTTTGGCATCATTTTTGATCCATGGATGTGAAGGCTATTTTCAATTCCCTGGATCAAGAACCCTTCACATGAGCCAAGGGGCTTTTAATAGGGCTCCTGTGGATTTTCCCATTAAGGCACATGCCTAGGTGACCTGCTCCATGAGGCCCCACTTGCGTTGTCGGTAGTCGGCAATACAGGCACTAAATAAACTACTCAGATGTAACACTTTTTGTTAAGATAACAATAACAATGATTCGTCTAGGAAATATATCTGCTAGAAAAATGACAGGATGGATAATGAGAACCATCAAAACTAGGGAGACCAAGCCCATGATGACACTCTTCAGGTCACTTGCTCTATCTAGGCTGGAATATTGCTGCACACTAACAGCACCTTTCAAGGCAGGCTGTGTGGGTGAAACGTTGTCAATAAAGGATCACATTATACTGCATGTGTGTTTATATTTCCAATGGGTTGGGGAGTTTGAGTTGGGGAGTGTGGGTTGGGGAGTGTGGGTTGGGGAGTAGGGGTGGGGAGTGTGGGTTGGGGAGTGTGAGGTGGGGAGTGTGGGGTGGGGAGTGTGGGTTGGGGAGTGTGGGTTGGGGGTGTGGGTTGGGGAGTGTGGGTTGGAAAGTGTAGGGTGGGGAGTGTGGGTTGGGGAGTGTGAGTTTAGGAGTGTGGGTTGGGGAGTGTGGGTTGGGGAGTGTGGGTTGGGAAGTGTGGGTTTGGGAGTGTTGGGTGGGGAGTGTGGGTTGGGGAGTGTGAGTTGGGGAGTGTGGGTTCGGGAGTGTGGGTTTGGGAGTGTGGGTTGGGGAGTGTGGGTTGGGGAGTGTGGGTTGGTAAGTGTGGCTTGGGGAGAGTGGGTTGGGGAGTGTGGGTTGGTAAGTGTGGCTTGGGGAGTGTGAGTTGGGGAGTGTGAGTTTGGGAGTGTGGGTTGGGGAGTGAGGGCTGGGGAGTGTGGGTTGGGGAGTGTGCGGTGGGGAGTGTGGGTTGGGGAGTGTGAGTTGGGGAGTGTGGGTTGGGGAGTGTGGGTTTGGGAGTGTGGGTTGGGGAGTGTGGGTTGGGGAGTGTGGGTTGGTAAGTGTGGCTTGGGGAGTGTGGGTTGGGGAGTGTGGGTTGAGGAGTGTGCGTTGGGGAATGTGGGTTGGGGAGTGTGGGATGGGGAGTGTTAGTTGGGGAGTGTGGGTTGGGAGAGTGGGTTAGGGAGTGTGGGTTGGGGAGTGTGAGTTGGGGAGTGTGGGGTGGGAAGTCTGGGTTGGGAGTGTGGGTTGGGGAGTGTGGGTTGGGGAGTGTGGGTTGTGGGGTGTGGGTTGGGGTGTGTGGGTTGGGGTGTGTGGGTTGGGGTGTGTGGGGTGGGGAGTGTGGGTTGGGGAGTGTGAGTTGTGGAGTGTGGGGTGGGGAGTCTGGGTTGGGGAGTGTGGGTTGGGGGTTTGGGTTGGGGAGTGTGGGTTGGGGAGTGTAGGGTGGGGAATGTGGGTTGGGGAGTGTGAGTTGGGGAGTGTGGGTTGGGGAGTGTGGGTTGGGGAGTGTGGGTTGGGGAGTGTGGGTTGGGGAGTGTGGGGTGGGGAGTGTGGGTTGGGGAGTGTGTGTTGGGGAGTGTGGGTTGGGGAGTGTGGGTTTGGGAGTGTGGGTTGGGAAGTGTGGGTTGGGAGTGTGGGTTGGGGAGTGTGGGTTGGTGAGTGTGGGTTGGGGAGTGTGGGTTGGTAAGTGTGGGTTGGGAACTGTGGGTTAGGGAGTGTGGGTTGTGGAGTGTCGGTTGGGGCGTGTGGGTTGGGGAGTGTGGGTTGGGGAGTGTGAGTTGGGGAGTGTGGGTTGGGGAGTGTGGGTTGGGGGGTGACGGTCAGTGTAGGTTTTCTGTGCCGGAAGTGGTCAGGTTCTTGAATGTAGAAGATGTGAATGAGGAGAGTGGAATGTGGCGTGAATGGGGTAGGTGGGGTATGGGGGCATGTGGTGAGAGGCAGATGTAATGAAGGATTTTGCACCGGAAGGGGTGAGGGGTGAATACTTTGGATGTAGGGTAAGGGGTGGGATGTAGTTTATTTTGGTTATTATGGTAGTGTTAGTTAATATGTGAGTAGGTGTGCTTGGCATTCCTACGGAGGCTGAACCTCCACATCTGAAAATGTATCCCCTGTATCCCAATAAACCCCTGGCTGCCTTCAAGAGAGAGCTGGACAGATACCTAAAGTCAGTGCCGGATCAGCCGGGCTGTGGCTCGTACGTCGGACTGCGTGCGGCCAGCAGTAAGAGCCTGATTGATCAGACCCTGATCCACCATAAAGCCTGGTCTCAGACCGAACTGCTGGGGCATTGACTCCCTAAATCCTCTCCATGTAAACTCCAGGTGAATCGTAAAATTCTAGGCCAGTGCGTAAGCGACTGGGCCAACTGACTGTCATCTCTCTCTCTCTCTCTCTCTCTCTCTCTCTCTCTCTCTCTCTCTCTCTCTCTTTCTCACTCTCTTCCAGTTCATTTCCCTATCGATTTTTGCTTCTAGTGTGTACTCACCTATTTGTGGTTACAGGGGTCGAGTCATAGCTCCTGCCCCCGCCTCTTCACTGATCACTACTAGGTCCACTCTCTCCATGCTCCAAGAGCTTTATCAAACCCGGTCCTAAAACTATGTATGGTTCACTTTATAGGCTATTTCACTTCCTGACAACTCTACGACTGAAGAAATACTTCTTAACATCCCTCTTCAACTTCCAATTGTGACCCCTTTTTTTCTGGAATTAGCATTCTTGATGTCCTAGACCAGGTGTGGCCTGACGTCT
Organism: Cherax quadricarinatus; assembly: GCF_038502225.1. NCBI lineage: Eukaryota > Metazoa > Arthropoda > Malacostraca > Decapoda > Parastacidae > Cherax > Cherax quadricarinatus. The sequence goes on from NC_091306.1 coordinate 51,389,042, forward strand.
ATGGTGTACAGTCTTGAACGATTCCTTACTGAAGCATCGGAACGCTATTCTTAGGTCTGCCAGACGCCCGTATTCTGCAACAGTTATCTGATTGATGTGCGCCTCAGGAGATGTGCTCGGTATTATACTCATCCCAAGATCTTTTTCCTTGAGTGAGGTTTGCAGTCTTTGCCCAACATAACTATATTCTGCGGTCTTCTTTGCCCTTCCCCGATCTTCATGATTTTGTATTTAATGGGGTTAAATTCATGAAGCCAGTTGCTGGACCAGGCTTGTAGACTGTCCAAGTCTGTTTGTAGTCCTGCTTGATCTTCGACCAATTTAATTCTCATCATCACATCATCTTCACATCATCTACAACAAGGGACACTTCTGATTCTATCCCTTCCTTTATGCCATTCACATATACCAAAAACAGCACAGGTTCTAGGACTGACCCCTGTGGAACCCCGCTAATCACAGGCTCCAACTCTGACACCTCGTCACGTACCACGACTCGCTGTTGCCTCCCTGTCAGGTAGTCTCATCCACTGCAGTGCCTTCCGCGTTTTGCGTGCCTGATCCTCTCACTTTTGCAATAACCTCTTGTGAGGAACTGTGTCGAAGGTCTTCTGGTAAGCCATAAAAATGCGGTGTATCCACCGTCTTTCTCGTGTCTTACTTCTGTTACATTGTCATAAAACTGCAATAGGTTTGTGACACAGGGTTTTCCTTCCCTGAAATTGTGCTGGTCTCGTTTATAAGCTTGTGACTTTCTAGGTGCTCCACCACTCTCCTCCTGTGGTCTGTGGTTTAATGCCTCGTGCCCGTCTCCATTCTTAAAAATTGAGACTACATTTGCAATCTTCTATACTTCAGGTAGCTGCCCAGTTTCAATGGAATTTTGTTAGTGGTATACACAGCATCTCTGCTCTCTCTCTAAGGACCCACAGAGAGATGTTGTCTGGTCCCACCACGTTTGAGTTATCAAGTTCACATAGCAGCTTCACCTCCTCCTCGGTTGTATGTATTTCATCTAGTACTTGTTGGTGTACCTCCCTATTGTGAATTCTAGGAGTCTTTCCTGTATCCACTGTAAATACTTCTTTAAATCTCATGTTGAGCTCCTCACATACCTCTTGGTCGTTTCCTGTGAATTTCCCACGTTCTTTCCTCAGGCTGATTGCAGCTTTGGGTCAGACTTGACATTTGGTGCTATGTCATTTTCGTAATGTGGCTGAGCCTTCCTTCTTATCTGTGCATTTTTGTTTCTGGCTCGTCGGCTAATCTCTTTATTTTCCTGGGTCTTTTGTCTTATGTATATTTTCCATTCTCTAGTGCACTTAGTTTTTGCCTCCCTACACCTTTGGGTGTGTGTTTATGTGAGTGTGTGTGTGTGTGTGTGTGTGTGTGTGTGTGTGTGTGTGTGTGTGTGTGTGTGTGTGTGTGTGTGTGTGTGTGTGTGTGTGTGTGTGTGTGTCTATGTGTGTACTCACCTATTTGCCCTCACCAATTTGTGGTTGCAGGGGTCAAGTCATAATATGTCTAGTCCAGTATGCTCCTCTATGTTCTCGTATGTATGGGTGTGCGTGCGGCGTGTTTGTGTACATATGTGTGAATACGCGTGTTTGTGTATTGGACCTATATTATCTTCAGGTGTCTGCCCACTGGGTGCCTTCTAACCCTTATTTACTCTCCTATTATTGTACCCACGAACGAGTGGTATTGGTCAATAACAACACTGCTATGCAGTGTTCTTATTACCCTCCTATATTGACTGCTGATATCTTTGTGACACTCTGGCTCTAATCACCACTCTATTGGGGTAAGTGGACATTTAATTAGCTTCCAACATAGGCAATATACCTGGAGCTCTTTACACCTGATCTTTTAACCACAATAGGTGATTACATGTTGTTTGGCAGCAAAATAGTGGTGAAGTGACGGTCGTGGCAGCAGCTTGATACCCCGTCTGGCGTTGTCGCACTGCTCCGATCCTTCCAAATTTTTGGTAAATCTTTTGATTATCTCAACTCGGATGTATTCCATTCACCCCTCTAAGGTTGACACTTTTCTGTCCTCATATTTACGCACTTTATTCCATGTTTTGTACACATACTTATACATTGGCAGCAGCACATGCCCAAGACTGATCCTACTGCTCTAGCTTTTTGTTATATTTTGATTCATTTGTTTTTTTGTTTCTTCACTCTCCGTAATGCTTCCTTTACTGCCCACCCACCAATCTCTCCTGACTTTGCACTTATCCCTCTAACTTTGAGGTTACCGCTTATGCTGTTTTTTTTTTATATTTATTATCCCTAGCGGCAACAGTGGTGCCTGTCCTGGTAGATGTTTGTGTGTATGTGTGTGTGTACTCACCTATATGTGGTTGCAAGGGTCGAGTCCCAGCTCCTGGTTTCGCCTCTTCGCTGGCCGGTACTAGGTCACTCTCTCTCTGCTCCTACCTGCCTCCACTACTTAATTCTCCAGATTTTCCCAGTTTCTGACAAGTCTAAGGTTAAAGAAATGCTTCCTAACATCCCTGTGACTCATTTGGGTTTTCAACTTCCGGTTGTGGCTTTTTGTTCATGTGTCCCATCTCTGAAACATTCGAGCCCTGTCAAATTCTCTCAGTATTTTGTACGTCATTATCATGTCGTCTGTATCCCTCCAATCCTCTAATGTCATAAGGATGAGTTACCATAACTTTTCCTCGTAAGACATACCCCTCAGCTCCTGGATTAGTTTTGTTGCAAACTTTTGCACTTTCTCCAATTTCTTGACGTGTTTGACTAGGTGTGGGTTGCATATTGATGTTGCATGCAGCTGTACACGGTGTACAGTGTCGTGAATGACTTCTTACTTAGAAGTCAAAATGCTTTTCTCAGGCTTGCCAAGTGGCCATAAGCTGCAGGAGTTATTTGATTCATGTGCGCCTCATGAGAAATGTTCGGTATAATGCTTACCTCAAGATCCTTTGATCCCCTAGCCTGTACTCCGTCTGCAGTCTTCTTTGTTCTTCCCTAATCTTCATGACCTTGCACTTGATGGGGTTAATCTCCAAGAGCCATTTGCGAGACCAGACCTGCAGCCCATTCAGATCTCCTCGTAATCTTACCTGATCCTCGTCAGTTTGTGTCTCCTCAACAGTTTCACATTATCAGCGAACAACGACACTTCTGAATCTATTCCTTCCATTATGTCATTCACATATACAAGAAACAGCACCGGACCTAGGACTGACCCTTGTGAAACCAAACTCGACACATGTGCCCACTCTGACACTCATCACGTAACAACACTCGTTGTTCCCTTCTTGTCAGGTATTCCCTAATCAATTGCAGTCTTTTCCTTATTATTCCTGGCTGCTCCTCTAACTTTTGAACCAGTCTCTTGTGCGGTACTATATCAAAAGCCTTCTTACAGTCCAAAACGATGCAATCTACCCATCCCTCTCTCTCCCGTCTTACTTCTGTTACCTTACCGTAGATCTCAAGTAGATTTGTGACAAAAGATTTCCCATCCCTGAAGCCGTGCTGAGTGTCATATAAGAGCCCAAATTCTTTCATTGTGCTCTACCACTCTTCTGATTATCTTTTTCATGACTTTACATACTATACATGTGACACAAGTCTGTAGTTTAACGCTGCCTATCTGTCTCCTTTCATAAAAATTGGAACTAAATTTGCTGTTTCCACACCCCAGGCAGTTGCCCTATTTCGATAGATTCATGAAACATTGCTGATAGCGGCACACATAGTTCCTCTGCTCCCTCTCTCAGGACCCATGGAGATATGTTATCTGAGCACACCGTCTTCAGGGTATCTAGTTCACATAGCAGTTTCTTCACCTCCTCTTCCTTGGTTATGTGCATTGTGTTCAGCACTTGCTGGTGCACTCTACCCCTTCGGTTTGCTGGAAGCATTTCTTTCTCTACATTGAATATATCTTCTTTACATATTTCCTGATCACTTTTCGTGAGCTCCCCTTCTTCCTTCCTCAACTTAATTACTTGGTCCTTGACTGTTGTTTTCCTCCTAATGTTACCTTGGTTAAGATTTGTCTTTCGATGCTATGTCGTTCTCATATTGCCTCTAGGCTTCTGTCCTTATCCCTGCATCTTCGTCTCTGGTCCTTCTGCTCAGCTCCTTGTTTACTTGAGTCCTTTGCCTTCTATACTTTTCCATACTCTAGCATACTTGGCTTTGACCTCATTATGCCTGCAGTTGAACCATGGGCTTAATCTGATCTTACCATTTTTTCTGTTACTCTTTGGTTTGAACTTCTTCTCTGTCTCCCTGCACTTAGTAGTCATTTACTGTCTTGCTCTCCTATTCTTTTTCCCACTGCACTTCATGCAGGAATCTCCTCATGCCTGTGTAGTCCCCATTTTTTGAAGTTTGGCTTCTCCCGTCCGTCTCGTGCTGCTGCATTCTCCACTGTTAACTCTATAAGGCATTCAAAACTCACGATGTCGTGATCAATAGTGCCAAGGGGTCTTTCGTGTGTGATATCCCCTATGCCTGAACTGTTCAAGGTGATTATGAGATGCAACCTTGCTACAACATCCTCTCCTCTTTCTCTGGTTGTATTCCCTAACATGTTGATGCATTAAATATTCCAATACTGCCGCCAGCATCTTAGCCCTCCACGTTTCAGATCCCCCATGTTGCTCTAGGTTTTCCCAGTCAATCTCCTTATGGTTGGAATCCTTCGTGATGAGTAATTTTGCCCTGCCCATGTGGGCCCTTCTGGCCACTTCAGCTGGTGTATCCATCATTGCTCTATTGCACTCATCATACTCTTGGCCTCCTGCTATTTAGTGGTGGGCTGTACATTATTGCTATCATCACCTTTGGACCCCTATTCTGAACTCTTCCTAGAGTGAAGTCGTCTGCTTCCCCTCTGTCCATTCCTCCCATTTCCTCAAGACTCAACTGGTTTTTATGAGGAGTGCCACTCCTCCTCCTCCTCTGTTCTTTCTGTCTTTCCTCAGGATCTGATATTCAGTTGGAAAGATCATATCTGTTATCTTTCCTGTGAATTTTTTTCTCTGTTAGTGATATGATGTCAGAGGATGCATCAATGATTCTTCCTTGCCACTTGTCACTCATATTTGTTATTCCTTTTTCATTGGTGTACCATACCTTTAGCTTCCTTTCCTGTACTGTATTTTGGGAGGTAGAAGAGGACACTGTAGACGAAGGGTGTAGGAGGCAGGGCAAAATATTATGGAAGGTAGCTTTGATGGTGAAATTAGTGCTTGGGGGGTTGAAGGCTATGGAGTGTGATTTGTTTCTGGTTATTGTTGTGATGTAGTTCAACTGTGCTATTGAGGTCGCTAAGGGACACCTAATTCAACCTAATTAAATGGTCACACCTTGCCTTGGCAAATAGCTGTCAGACACACATCTCGGATTAAGTCTCTGGTCCTTTGTTCGTGACTGGCATCAGGTCGTAACACGTGGCCTACACATTATGGGGAACGGGGGTGCTTTGAATAATTTATTACCCCTACTCATAGAAGCTACTATTGAGGGATGTTCTATGAATTTTATTGGAAAAGATACCTCATCCAGTATCAGCCGACTGGTTCCCCTTCCTTTGTCATACGACAAGAGGAAGTCAAACCTTCTAAGAAAATCTATACCTAAGAGTAAATCCCCTGGAAACCTTACTCCAGACACTACTAAACAAGCGTGAACTTTATAACTTTCACCCAGCTCAAAGTGTAGGTCCGTTTGTCCCTCAACATTAATATCATTACTATTTACAGCAGTAATATCTTTCTTAGCTTTACTTATTGTACAACCCCTCCAGTTATTACAAACATATTGCTTAATTATTGACACCTGGCTTTGCATATCAATGAAAGCTACAAATTTTTTCCATTTTCTCTTATTTTGATCATAGTTCTTCCATCATTATCATTAGTAACAAGGTTATCAGACTTATCTTTCTTAACCTTGCACCTTCTTTCGTTAGGAACGAAAATTAGGGCAGTTGGCCCTAATATGGCCAATCCCGCCACACTCCCAACATTGATTCGTTCTACGAGCATTCTGTTCATTACACCCACCACCGCCTGTCCTGCGGTGTGGGGGTATATATTTCTTCTTATTATTGGTTGTCACCACATATGGCGACTCAGGTGTTACTCTCTCTGAGGCAATAATTCTAGCTCCCTTTCTATCTCTACCATACTCGGACTCGAGAGATATGGCATATTGAACTAGTTCTTTGAAGGTTTTATTCTCTAGTACCATAGCAACCCTAGTTCTCATCCAGGCCAGCAACCCTTCACAAAATACCTGCTTTTTATAAAACTCCAGCTGTTCTGCATTATATTTTAAAGTTCCACTTACATCTTCCACTCTGGACCATACCAGACAACTGAAGTCCTTCACTCGGCTGCAATTGTTCCAGGTATCGATGGATATTTTCAACTGATACTGCTGTCTGGAACCTACCTGTATATCTTATAGCATCCTTGAAACTACTCCAGTCCTTAACATTAATAAATTGTGGGAGACTAAACATGGATGCTGTATTATCCACAATTGCCCTGAATCCAAGTGAAACTATAATTTTTTTATCAGATATATTAAACAAAATGGCCTCAATATTTTTTATCCAAGCTTCTACTTTGATATTTCTTTCAATGGGATTCCTCGGTAAATCTTCTACATGAAATTTCGGCAAATTTTCCAGGTATGGCTTATCGACAATTACTGTCCCACACACGGACCTTCCAACACTACTCTCTGGAGCTGATGCCCCAAATAAAATCTGTTGCTGAGCCATATGGTTCGTTGGGACGCCGAGTGGCTGGGTTAGGGAAGGGTTGACCTGGGAAGACAGGAGGCCCAGAAGTTTGGGATGGGTCGGGAATCCCGGTATATTAGATAAGGACCCATTCGGGGAAATAGTGGAAGTTTCCCCAGCATTGTTACACGTGTGGGTGCTTGGTTGGTATTTACAGGAACAGCATTGGACACAGCAGTGGCTGCCGCATAAAGAACTGAGGGGAGAGAATCAGCACTTGACACAGCAGGTGAAGCTATGGTTACTGAGGGGTTAAGTATACTAGTAATTATAGTACCAGATGCAGACGTGGGAACCATAGAGGAAGCTACCCCAGGAACTTGGGGAATGGGCACAACAATAGGGGGTTGGGGGTTACTCATAACATGAGCCCTAACACTATGAAGCACAGAATTAAGATAAGGATACATACTCTAGTTAGCATTAACTGGGTTATTAAAATACGAAAATAAGAGGTTAGTAACATCCCGGGTTGGTAAAGTTGGTACTCCCAGACTAACAGCAGAAATAGATGTATTAGATACCACAGGAACCATAGTATTCGTGGTACTACTGGGGGTCATCGTGGATCCTATATTCATCCCTGAGCCTTGGGCTTAGGGATGATTTGTCCCTGACATTTGTACTCCTGAGGTATTATTTATCCCTGAAATCTCTCTTTCTGAGTCCGATGTATCTTTCCCTGAATTCTTCTTTTCTGGATTATGTATATCCAAAGCTTCTCTCTCACTAACATTAATCTCTGAATCCTGCTCTGGAACCATATTGCTAGACCCTTCCCTTGATCCTGGTGCGAGATCACTAACATTGAGGTTAGAACCCTCTGCCATCCTGTTCACTAAGAACTTCACCTGTATCCTACTTGATCGTCTGATGGCACTATTCAACGTCTTGCTATGTAAATCATATTTTGTCATCACGCGCTGAGTAAAGCATCACTCCACCTGACAAACATAAGGGTAGGGTTTAGGGTTGTCCTGGTCTATTATCAATGTTACGATCACAGTTAAACGGTAAAACAAATGATGAGAGTGACGCCAAGAAATTAATATTTGGTAGTTTGGTTTTGATAGCCAAAGCCGACCAGTCGTAAAGCACGTGAGCCGTGTTTAATGATAAACGCTAAACCGCTGCCACCATGTGAGACCTTTACCCACTTTGCCTGAGGTATCCCAGCAAGTGAGCACGTCTCCTGTTTTCTCCCAGTGCTTAACCGAATAGGAAATAGCATGTGAAGGTACAAATAAAAATGGGAACTATGGCTATGGTTTACTTAGAAACATAAAGGGCTAGAGTAAAACATATCCTGATGGAAATTTACATAATACTACAATCGACCTATGAGACTTATTACCAGGGGAATGGATAGATGTTATCAGTAACATGGACCGGTACCCTTCATTCGCAGACCAGTTGACCTGAGATTCACAGTGCGTGGTCCACTACACACTCAGCTGCCCAGGGATCCCACTAACCGGACCTGTCACCAACCTCTGTCCCCTGCTCAGCTGTTCCCTGGGCTTATATGGTCTTCAAAGCACCCCTCTTCCCCATAAGGCATAGGACACGTGTTACGACCTGACGCCAGTGACGTACATAGGAGAAAAGACTTAAGCCAAGAAGCGTGTCTGACAGCTACTTGCCAAGACAAGATGCGACCATTTAATTAGGTTAAATTAGGTGTCCCTTAGCGACCTCAAAAGCATAGTTGATATGTGGTGACATGGGTTCAGGGGATTCTGTGAGCACTTGTGTTTGATGTACCCCCGGATGCTGAGCATTCTTGTATGTCGTTGCCTGCTCTGTCTCTCTTTTTTTCCACAGGTTTCTTCTTGCTCTCACTTTCAGTTGTTCCCTTTCTTTTCGTGTTCTGTCTTGATCGATGTACTCTCACTAATATTCTCGGGAGTCCTTTAGCAGTGGCTTCTGTTGTAGTCTCATGTTACATACCACTTCTGTCTTGAACGTCAATTTGATTGATCATTTTTTTTCCTTCCAATGCTCTTCTGATATGTGAATATTTGCTACCTTTGACGTGTTCATCTCTCCTATTATTGAGATAATGCTCTTAATTTCTTTTTCCTTCCGATACTTTCTTTCATCATAGGTCTTAACTTCAGCCTCCTGAAATAATTATCCTTGAATAATTATTGACCTTCCCTCTCTTCTTCCCATTTCTCTGGAGATTTAAGCACGAGGGTATAGAAGGAAGGGAAGGAGCTAAGTAGTCTTTTCCAGCAGTAATATCAGGCCATCCTGATGGCCTGATATTACTGCTGCAAAAGACTTCTTAGCTCCATCCTCTCCTTCCATACCTTCGCTGCCTGCTGATGTTCCCATTTCAATAACCTTGCTCTTTTCAGACCTCATCTTTATATCCTGTTTCAGCCTGTGTTAGCCTTTGTGTGTGGGTTTGTGTGTTAATGTCTTAGTACAAGATAGTGTGATTATGTTGGCGTATTTAATTATGTGCATGTGCATATGTGCGCACGAGTGTGTGCGTGCGAGTGTGTGCATGCGTACGTGCTTTTGTGTGTGTTTGTGTGTGTCTGTGTGTGTGTGTGTGTATTACATCCCAGGGACAATAAGGCCTGTTATCCTGGAGTAAAGAGGAACAGCACAAACACAGCTGAATGACTTTGAAATATATTTTCCTTCACCAAGAGCAATGTGGATATTTACAGGTATTTACACTATATACAGTTGGAAATGTATGTGTACAACACGGTTTAGGCAAGGCCAAGACACAGCCTGGAGACAGAATGGACAATCATGCTCAACCAGCTCTAGTACGGAAATGACAAAGGTGGACAGGTGAGTGGTGCCCACAACACCTCAGCGATTGCCAGAGCCATCTTCTCATTGGCTGAACCTGGGTACTGATTGAACGATGGGGCCCCATCGTTCGACCCTAGTACTGGTTTGCTGGTTGGGGAGATAGCATTTCCATGAGGGTGTGTAAATGCTCCGAATGAAGGTTACATACTCTCTGCATGCCACACCCCTACCCCGAGAGGGCTCAAGAATAGGCTCCCACCTCCCACTGGTAACTGTGCCACCATGGCACCATATAATGGGACCACCTTTCCTCTCAACCATCCAACTCTTAGATAGAGCTCAGCTTTATTCGCGACATAAAGCCTAACCCTAAACTTAGAGCAAGACAGCAGAAAGTAGGGCTAACGTAGGTCCAAGATACAGGCGAATGGTAGCCCGTATCCCCTCACCAAAAAAAAAAAAAAAAAACACACAAGGGGATAAAAACAGCTATCATGTTACCATAGTTCCCTAACACATCCTAACCTAATACATTTAAAATTTAGACTCTTGACAAAGAGTCTGCCAACTTATTTTCTTTACCAGGGATATGTTTTACCCTGTCATTATATGTTGCAGCCGGAGTGACCACCTCATGATTCTTGTGATGTGATTCTTCATATTTTAGAGATAAATTAGACTGTGACCACCTGCGAAGGCTGGCCCACATATATATCGAAGTGCTCCAAAGCCAGTACAGCACAAGGGCTTCTTTTTCAATGGTTGAGTAGGCCCTCTGGTGGAGCTGGAACTTCGCTGAGAAAAAGGCCACAGGCTGCAACCCCTCGTCCCCAATTTGTAACAGTACTGCCCCAACCCCAGACTCACAAGCATCAACCTGTAATGAGAAAGATTTGGAGAAGTCTGGAGACAAAAGACAGAAGAATGGGTGCAGTACACAATAATCTTTTTGCTTTCATAAAAGCATTTTGACATTCTGGGGAACTTTGTGACTGGTAAGAGAGGTAAGAGGGGCTACAGAATCTTCTAGGAAACGTTGAAGAGATTTCCTCTCATGAGAAACTGGATAATCTTTAATGGCAACTTTACCAAATTTAGGGGCAACTTTGCCACTACCTACTTCATGGCCCAGAAAAGTAATAGTAGCCTGTCCAAAGGAAGACTTAGATAAGTTAACAGTTAAGTGGGAACTCTGGAAGGTCTCAAATAGAGCCTTAAGCTTAAACAGGTGTTGATCCCAAGTATCAGACACCACCACTATGTCATCTAAGTAAGCTGCTGTGCCTTCAAGTCCTCTAATAGCCTGAGGGATAAGATTCTTGAATGAAGATGGAGAATTTTTCATTCCGAAGAGAGTAACTGTATATTGATAATGACCTGGAATTACGAAGGCAGAGATTTCCTTCGTCTTATCCATCAAAGGTACCTGATAGTGACCTTTAAAGAAATCTAACTTGGACACAAAAGTAGCCTTACCCACAAAGTTGATTACCTCATCCAGACGAGGAAGTGGGTAAGCATCTGTAATTGTGACTTTGTTCACATTACGGTAATCTGTACACGTGTGAAAACCTCCATTAGCTTTTTTAACAAAGATCCACGTTGAAGCCCATGGACTAGATGACTCCTCCACTAACTCATGCTCTAACAGAAATTCTACCTCCTGCTGAAGTAGCTTCTGTTTTTCAGGATTAGCTCTGTAGGGGGAGAGTTTAATAGATTTAGAGTTTCCCACATCTACGTCATGATAACCTAATGTACATTTTTTAGGCACATCTGAAAAAATGATCAGGGTATGACTGAAGAAGCGCAGTTAAACTTGTTGAATTTCAGATAGACCCACCATTAAAGAGCTAGGGTCCTTGAAGAGGACAGAATTTGGAAGCTTGGCATTAATTTCAGAAATAGAGTGCAAAGAGTCAGAGTCATCCTGAGAGGCAGAGAACAGAGTCATTACTGGGACTTCATCTGGTGTATTAAACGCTTTAATTTGATTAATGTGGTAAGTTTTAGTTTTTGAGGTCTTATCAAGGGGAGACACCACATAAATAACATCAGATAATTTACTTAAAATTTGCATAGGACCCGTAAATCTAGCTTTCAATGTGTGGTCAGGTATAGGCTCCTGTACCAACACCTTGTCTCCTGGATGGAAGGAGCGGAATTGTGTATTTCTGTAATACCTCTGTTTCATCTTGTTTTGAGCTGCCTTTAAGTTAGCCTTGGCTAACTGATGTGCCACCTGCATCCTTGAAGACGGGTTGTAGAGTGTTGAGCTAACGTCTTCCCCCATCCATCCTTCTTTGAGCACCCGAAGAGGACCTCTTACATTGTGCCCAAAGATCAGCTCAAACGGACTATACCCGATAGACTCCTGTACAGTTTCCCTTATTGAAAACAGCAACAAAGGTAGTGATTCATCCCAGTCTATAGGAAAATGCATACAAAAAGTTCTCATCATGGTTTTTAACGTCTAATGGAATCTTTCTAAGGCGTCTTGGGACTGAGGATGATAGGCAGTGGATGAGTTGTGGATTATCCCTAACCTAGTTAATGCTTCCCTAAATGCTTTGGCAGTGAAGTTAGTTCCTCGATCACTTTGAATAGATTTAGGAATGCCAAAACAAGAGATAAATTTGGTTAAAGCCTTGAGAATGGCTTTAGTATTAATACTGCGCATAGGAATTGCTTCTGGGTAATTAGTTATTTTAACCATAATGGTAAATAAGTACTGATTTCCAGACTTGGACTTAGGTAGTGGACCTACACAATCTATATTTGTGCAAAAGGTTCTCCATCAGCAGGTATAGGCTGGAGAGGTGCAGGTTTAATGGAATGTCCAGGTTTCCCTACTTGCTGACATTCTCGGCAACATCGGATATGATTCTTCACATCCTGCCTTAATTTCAGCCAATAGAATTCTTTTGTGATTCTATATAATGTTTTAGTAATTTCTAAGTGACCTCCTTATTAAGTATTATGAGCTATATTCAATTTTTGAAGTCTAAACTTTGTTGGAACTACTAACCTGTCTGACAGTTACCTACCCTTTATCTCCTTACCAGTCTCAGTGCAGATCAAATAGTCGTTTTTAAGTTTATATTTGACCAGATGATCTGAAAAGAATTTACTCATTGCTGCCTGAAAAGCGAATTTCAAAGAAGGGTCCTTTCATTGTTCCTCTCGGAAGGACAGTCCCTCAGGGATGGAAACAGAGATATCTGGCAATCCTGCAAGCCTGGAATAGGAAGACTTGATCTAGGTCTGTTCACTAAATTTACGAGGCTCTGACCATTTTTCCTCATAAAACAAATTGGTTATGCCGAGATCAGAGTCGTCCAAGGATAGGTCAACATTCTCGCCAGACAACCCTTGGGATGTTGCCCGAGTTATGGCCTACACTGGAGAAGAATTAATCATTATGGGCTAAGGACATACACTAGAAGTGGTAATGTTATTACTCAGTAATAACATGGCATCTTTCGTAGGAAATCCTGCGGATACACCTACAGTCAAATATCTGTTTAACATTTGCACTGTATATAGATTCTATGCAAAGGGACAGAAAAGATCGCCTTCTTTCTTTTATTGTCCCTAGGTTGTAAACTAAAGTCATTTACAACTTGAGAAAACTGCCTTCTTTCTTTTTCCCTATCAAATTCCTCCTTGGCTTATGCCCATTGTTCCCTAGTCTGCTCAAGATTGATTTTTGCCAACTCAAGTGCCAACGCAGCAGATTCACCTTCAGACAGCCCTGTCGCATGAGACTGACGATTTTGCTCAGTTGATGTATCATTTTCCTCCTGTGAGAACCTCGGGTTTTTATTCCCGTCTCCCGTGTAGGGAGGAGTTTGATGTGCCATCTCTTCTCGAAGTTTGATACTTATTAGAGTACAAAGCTGTGTGGCTGTGAGAGTGCGTTTGCATACAATAGATGGCTGACGATTGACTACTCTGTGACTGAAGAAATACTTCCTAACATCCCTGTGATTCATCTGTATCTTCAACTTCCAACTGTGTCCACTTCTTGCTGTGTCCCATCTCTGGAACATTGTCTCTGTCCACCTTGTCAATTCCTCTCAATATTTCATATGTCGTTATCATGTCCCCTCTATCTCTCCAGTCCTCCAGTGTCGTCAGGTCGATTTCCCTTAACCTCTCCTCGTAGGACATGCCCCTTAGATCTGGGACTAGTCTTGTTGCAAACCTTTGCACTTTCTCTAGTTTATTTACGTGCTTGGGTTCCAAACTGGTGGGTTCCAAACTGTGGGTTCCAAACTGGTGCCACATACTCCAGAATGGGCCTGCACAGGGTCCTGCACGATTCCTTATTAAGATGGTGGGATGCTGTTGTTAGATTTGCTAGGCGCCCACATGCTGCAGCAGTTATTTGGTTGATGTGCACCTCAGGAGATGTGTCTGGTGTTATACTCACCCCAAGATCTTTTTCCTTGAGTGAGGTTTGTAGTCTCTGGCCCCTAGACTGTACTCCGTCTGCGGTCTTCTTTGTCCTTCCCCAATCTTCATGACTTTGCACTTAGTGGGGTTGAACTCCAGGAGCCAATTGCTTGACCAGGCCTGCAGCCTGTCCAGATTCCTTTGTAGTTCTGGCTGGTCCTCGTCCGATTGAATTCTTATCAACTTCACATCATCTGCAAACAGGGACACTTCAGAGTCTATTCCTTGTCATGTCGTTCACAAATACCAGAAACAGTACCGGTCCTAGGACTGACTCCTGTAGAACCCCACTCGTCACAGGCGCCCACTCTGAAACCTCACTGCGGACCATAACTCGCTGCTGTCTTCCTGACAGGTATCCTTGATCCATTGTAGTGCCTTCCCTGTTATCCCTGCCTGGTCCCTAGTTTTTGCACTAATCTCTTGTGTGGAACTGTGTAAAACGCCTTCTTACAGCCCAAGAAAATGCAATCTACCCACCCCTCTCTCTCTTGACTTACTGCAGTCACCCTGTCATAGAACTCCAGTAGGTTTGTAACACAGGATTTCCCGTCACTGAAACCGTGTTGGCTGTTGTTAAGCTCATTTCTCTCTAGGTGTTCCACCACTTTTCTCCTTGTCAATTCTTCTCAGTATTTCATACGTCGTTATCATGTATACCTAACCCTTTATGTCCTCCAGTGTCGTCAGGTTAAGTTCCTTTCACCTCTTTTCATTGGACATACCCGTTAGCTCTGGGACTAGTCTTTTTGCAAATTTTTAAACTTTCTCTATTTTATTGAAGTGCTTGAGAAGATGAGCCCTCCATATTGGTGCTGCATTTTCCACTATGGGTCTGAAGAACACGATGTACAGGGTCGTGAATGACTCCTTACTTAGATGTCTATACGCTATTCTTATGTTTGCCAGGCGCCCGTATGCAGCAGCAGTAATTTGGTTGATGTGAGCCTCAGAGGATTTACTCAATATGATGTTCACCCGAAGATACTTTTCCTTGAGTAAGATTTGAAGCTTTTAACACCCGAGTGTGTATTCCGTCTGCGGTCTTCTCTGCCCTTCCCTAAGCTTCATGACTGCACTTTGCGGGGCTATATATATATATGTATGAATATATATATGTCATGCCGAATTTGTTAAACTGGTCAGTTAACATGAACTCATTTAAAATTAAGTTCTTTCTAATTTTTTCTCTTAAACGTTTAAAGAATGCTTGAAGGATATTAAGCAACAAATGCTCACTAGAAGTGGAAAATATTTATAAATGTTTTAAGAATTTGACTTTACGCTTATGACTAACAATTGTGTCTGTAGAAAACCAGAAGTAGTTCCCCATAATGTCTAGACTGAAACGCCTTTAATAACTTACCTCCATTGGACTGATATCCTGATAAAAAGCTTTCAGCACATGCATCATTATCAGCATGAATATTGGTTGGAAAAAAGTCCAAGTATGAAAGTAAACAATACATTTGCTTGAACATACGGCAACCCAGTGCTTTATAAGAGTCCATCATATTTTGCGCTTACTCGGCATGATAATCTAGTTTGTGCCTTCCTAGGAAGTTCTAGACAACATGTTTCAAAGCTCCCCACGCAGCCAGCTCTAGTAAAGTCCGTTTTGACAGGAACACTGGATCGGACAACAGTTCACGTATTTGTGGTCCAACAAATACTCTGGACATAAGTTTCGTGTCAGTTGAAACTCCTTCAAATATTTCCTTAAAGTAACGAAATCCTGCAGCTTCACGGCCTTTGCGCAGTTTTTTATTAGGTCCAACTTTATATGCTACGTTGAAAGAAATATCTTCTGAGGATGCGGCCGTGACATATGCTGCATGATAAATTTTCTCGTAATATGGTCTCTCATTGCCGGCATTTTTGATCTTGTAATGGTTGCCATACTCGCAACTATTCCACAAACATAGGAAATAAGTGTGTTTTGTGTTACCAAATATTAACCCTATCACTTTTTCACTTTGTCATATATTCCCCTCGTGGTTGTTGTGTTGTGTTAGTCTAAGGAGAATTGGCTTGTGTGTCTTCTTTAATTAATTCCCCAGCTTGAAACACTGGCACTGATGGCTTTTCATTTCACTTGTGGAGGAGCACCGCTTTCAGACTTACTTTGTTGGAATTGATAAATAGTCTCTATTCATAAAAATTGTGTTCTTAACCTAATTTCTTCTTAAAATCATTTTACCGTTTTTCCATTTGTTAAAATGCCGTCAGACTAGTACAGCGTGCACGAAAATAAGATGTGTTCTATTAGATAAATGGACACAGATGTAACTAATGTGACATTTTATTTCACTTTCTAGCTTCTGCAGAGCGAAACGTTGCCACAGTAAAATATCACATTAGTTGTACCTGTGTCTATATAACTAACATTTTATCGGTAATTCTACAATTATTACAAATTTAACTCGTGTAGAGTAATTAATTAAGTGGGTTCGTTGCAAAGTCACATCTGGTGGTTCATAAATGTTATTCGTTTCAACTTTTTATCACATTCATTATCATAAGCAACGGATCCAAGTGTCCTCACTATGTGGCACAGGTTTTAATGATAAATTAAACACATGTACAACAGTTGGCTGTCTTCACTGAGGAAACGTTGGGCCACACAGTGGCTTCATCAGTCCTGGACAAAGAAGAATGGTGAAGATCAGAAAGAGTTTGAGGTACTCAGTCCCACAGCCTGGAGTCGATGTAATCAGTCCATCAGTCTTGTAAAGAATACATCATATGCATGAAGAAGTGGCTTATATATTGCAGACAGGTGAGGTGAAGCAGTCGTAGGTGATATCACATTGAACAAATCCATGGTGGAAGTTGGTTATACCTATAGAATAAGCAAGTGAAAAATTCCCTGTATGAGAATCCAAAGACGTTGTTATGTCTGACAGGAATGTAGATAAATGGTCCGGAGAACCGACACTTTTTAATGTTCACTCACAATCTAGTTTTTCTTCAACCGAAGTAGCGCTTGAATGCAATCTCGACTCTTTTTTCCTTTATCTCGTGGTGTATAAGTGGCACATATAGCAAAGGATGTCTGCATTATTCTGTCATCCTCGTCAGTTCATGTTTATCTGAAACAGAGATTTCATATAATAAAGCAAATGCAGACGAATCTAAATATGGGTAAGTGTATATGGCAGAGAAATGTAATTTAAGAAAAACAAGCACCAGTGTATACAATGAATAGGATTTGTAAAGATGTCTGAACAATGAGACAGATAGAGTTCAATTTATGCTCTCCGACACTGCCGGACAAGTAGGCTCAATGTGTAGATTTAATTTTTTCCTCAGAGATAAAACATGTAACATGTCGCCAATATCTGACGTGATGATTTAATTCTGACTTCATATTCAATTTCAGCATTCGAGAAGATGGTAGATATTAGTTTTTTGTATAGAAACAGTAAATTTATTGTTGTCTATGGTCATCAGTCGTATTACACAACTATAGTGCACACGTTTTCATTTCAAGATTTTTTTTTTTACCCTGAGCCCCATCGTCCATCGAATTTTAATTCACTCACTAATATGCTTTTATTCAATAAATGTACATAATGTCAACTAAATACTTTTTTATTAGATAACCAATATGTTGAGCAAATTAAAGAAGAATGTCATCTACCATCTTCTCCTAAACTCTTTTAAATGTTTGATCATCAATTGATTTTAAATTACAAGAACAGAAATCTTAGAACAACAATGAACGTGTCGAAAAATATATAAATTATAAGAATACGTTAAAGATAATCACATATATTAATACAACTGATAATCTTGCAGAGACGTGCTGTCCGTACCCTTACCAACGGGTACTAGACGAGTGCTTTTATCTGAGCACAAAGAAACTATCATGGAGCCATGCCCGTCAATACTGTCATGGAATGAAAGGGACGCTGGCCATGCCAATAAATGTCTACGCCCTAGAATCATTTGTCCACGATAAAGGAGGTACTTACTTAAATTACTCTGTATGTCTGTAATGCATTTGTGTAATATATGAATTAATGTATGTGTAGACAGGAAGTTGGACTACTGCAGTCTTCCAGAATGACTTTCCCGTCTTCATATATTAGTGTGAAACGGTCTACTGTTAATTTAACAACATGAATGAAGGATTGCTGGTGTTTTCGTCTCAAACAAAAGTAAGATGACAAGTAAACCTTCATACTACTTCTTACTCCCAGAAAGCTCTTTAAATTCAGATGTGTATGCGCCTTGAGCTTATTATTACTCCTTAACCTATACATACATTTTCAGCCAAAATCAACGACATATATATTTTTTTCTTTAAGTTCAGATTAACTTTCAGAGATTTATGGCATAAAATATTACATGAAAATTACTTTTTAGATAAATTCGCCGGTTCAACTTATCTGCCGAATTTTACCTATTGGGCAATAATGTTCTGTGCCGAATTAGTAGAATGAACATTTGTTATTCCCATAAATCAGCGGAAATCAATCTTAACATAAAGACGACATATATATATATATATATATATATATATATATATATATATATATATATATATATATATATATATATATATATATATATATATATATATATATATATATATATATATATATATTTATTTTTTTTTTCAACAAGTCGGCCGTCTCCCACCGAGGCAGGGTGACCCAAAAAAGAAAGAAAATCCCCAAAAAGAAAATACTTTCATCATCATTCAACACTTTCACCACACTCACACATTATCACTGCTTTTGCAGAGGTGCTCAGAATACAACAGTTTAGAAGCATATACGTATAGAGATACACAACACATCCCTCCAAACTGCCAATATCCCAAACCACTCCTTTAAAGTGCAGGCATTGTACTTCCCATTTCCAGGACTCAAGTCCGACTATATGAAAATAACCGGTTTCCCTGAATCCCTTCACTAAATATTACCCTGCTCACACTCCAACAGATCGTCAGGTCCCAAGTATCATTCGTCTCCATTCACTCCTATCTAACACGCTCATGCACGCTTGCTGGAAGTCCAAGCCCCTCACCCACAAAACCTCCTTTACCCCCTCTGACCCCTACCCCTCTTTCCTTCCCCTATAGATTTATATATATATATATATATATATATATATATATATATATATATATATATATATATATATTTATATATATATATATATAAATGTATATATATAT
Source organism: Cherax quadricarinatus (assembly GCF_038502225.1). NCBI lineage: Eukaryota > Metazoa > Arthropoda > Malacostraca > Decapoda > Parastacidae > Cherax > Cherax quadricarinatus. The sequence continues at coordinate 51,408,273 of NC_091306.1, forward strand.
ATATATATATATATATATATATATATATATATATATATATATATATATATATATATATATATATATATATAAATGTATATATATAGGGAGGTACCACCTCTAGAACTATTGTAGGGACCCTCATCCTCAGAGAAAAGAATAAACTTGCTTCAGGGAAAACTCAAGATTCTCCCTGAAGCTGTTTGAGAATTTTCTCCTACCACCCCTTATATTATATATATATATTTTATTTAAAGACAAAATACATTGACAAAACATTCACAAATATATATATATATATATATATATATATATATATATATATATATATATATATATATATATATATATATATATATATATATATATATATATATATTATTGTGACCACGAACGAGTGGTATTGATCAATAACAACACTACACTAGCCACGGACTCGAACCCCTGCTGCTTTGGCCAAAACAGCAGGGGTTCGAGTCCTTGGCTAGTGCAGTGTTGTTATTGATCAATACCACTCGATCGTGATCACAATAATATAAAATACTGCTCGTTGTAGTAGTACACCAAACAGGTACTAGAATGAAATTAGCCTAGAGTCATCCACACCATCGTGTGTCCTTTGGTAGCGAGTACAACATCCAGTTCCGCTGGATATGCTACTCTTAAGGATTCTATGGTCCAGTGGATTAGGGCGTCATGTGTTTTTGCCCACCATGAGGCAGGCCAAAACAGCATGGGTTCGAGTCCTTGGCTAGTCGCAGTGCTCTTACTGATCGATACCACTCGTTCGTGGGCACAGTTATATATATGTCGTGCCGAATATGTAAAACTTGCTATTTTGGCTTAAAAAGCGACGCTCATCTTGCCATATAAGACAAGCGAAAATTTGTGTACGCAGTAATTTCGTGAAAATCATTCTGAACCTAACGAAAACAATATATTTCACTGTGTTTGTTTAGTATTGAATTATTGTAAACTTATCTAAAATATATTTAACTGGATTAGACTAAAATAAATTGCGCTGATATAATAAGGTTAGGTAAGTTTTCTAAGATTCTTTTGGTGCAAAATTATAATTTTTTACATTAACATTAATGAAAAAAATATATCTTAGTATTGAATTATTGTAAACTTATCTAAAATATATTTAATTGGATTAGACTAAAATAAATTGCGCTTGATATAATAAGGTTAGGTAAGTTTTCTAAGATTCTTTTGGTGCAAAATTATAATTTTTTACATTAACATTAATGAAAAAAATATATCTTTAAACGCATAAGAGAAAATTTTAGAAAGGACTAAATTTTCAATGAGTTCTTGCTAATTGACCAGTTTTACCTATTAGGCACGACATATATATATATATATATATATATATATATATATATATATATATATATATATATATATATATATATATATATATATATATATATACATATATATATATATATATATATATATAGATATATATGTATATATATATATAGGTTACTGAAAGCAGTGAAGAGTTTTTACGAGGATAGTGAGGCTCAAGTTAGAGTATGTAGGAAAGAGGGAAATTTTTTCCCAGTAAAAGTAGGCCTTAGACAAGGATGTGTGATGTCACCGTGGTTGTTTAATATATTTATAGATGGGGTTGTAAGAGAAGTAAATGCGAGGGTCTTGGCAAGAGGCGTGGAGTTAAAAGATAAAGAATCACACACAAAGTGGGAGTTGTCACAGCTGCTCTTTGCTGATGACACTGTGCTCTTGGGAGATTCTGAAGAGAAGTTGCAGAGATTGGTGGATGAATTTGGTAGGGTGTGCAAAAGAAGAAAATTAAAGGTGAATACAGGAAAGAGTAAGGTTATGAGGATAACAAAAAGATTAGGTGATGAAAGATTGAATATCAGATTGGAGGGAGAGAGTATGGAGGAGGTGAACGTATTCAGATATTTGGGAGTGGACGTGTCAGCGGATGGGTCTATGAAAGATGAGGTGAATCATAGAATTGATGAGGGAAAAAGAGTGAGTGGTGCACTTAGGAGTCTGTGGAGACAAAGAACTTTGTCCTTGGAGGCAAAGAGGGGAATGTATGAGAGTATAGTTTTACCAACGCTCTTATATGGGTGTGAAGCGTGGGTGATGAATGTTGCAGCGAGGAGAAGGCTGGAGGCAGTGGAGATGTCATGTCTGAGGGCAATGTGTGGTGTGAATATAATGCAGAGAATTCGTAGTTTGGAAGTTAGGAGGAGGTGCGGGATTACCAAAACTGTTGTCCAGAGGGCTGAGGAAGGGTTGTTGAGGTGGTTCGGACATGTAGAGAGAATGGAGCGAAACAGAATGACTTCAAGAGTGTATCAGTCTGTAGTGGAAGGAAGGCGGGGTAGGGGTCGGCCTAGAAAGGGTTGGAGGGAGGGGGTAAGGGAGGTTTTGTGTGCGAGGGGCTTGGACTTCCAGCAGGCATGCGTGAGCGTGTTTGATAGGAGTGAATGGAGACAAATGGTTTTTAATACTTGACGTGCTGTTGGAGTGTGAGCAAAGTAACATTTATGAAGGGATTCAGGGAAACCGGCAGGCCGGACTTGAGTCCTGGAGATGGGAAGTACAGTGCCTGCACTCTGAAGGAGGGGTGTTAATGTTGCAGTTTAAAAACTGTAGTGTAAAGCACCCTTCTGGCAAGACAGTGATGGAGTGAATGATGGTGAAGGTTTTTCTTTTTCGGGCCACCCTGCCTTGGTGGGAATCGGCCAGTGTGATAAAAAAAAAAAAAAAAAATAAAAAAAAAAATATATATATATATATATATATATATATATATATATATATATATATATATATATATATATATATATGTCGTGCCGAATAGGCAGAACTTGCCATCTTGGCTTAAATAGCAACGCTCATCTTGCCATATAGGGCAAGTGAAAATTTGTGTATGCAATAATTTCGCCAAAATCATTCTGAACCTAACGAAAAAAATATATTTCACTGTGTTTGTTTAGTATTAAATTATTGTAAACAAATCTAAAATATATTTAGTTGGGTTAGGCTAAAATAAATTGTTCTTGTTATAATAAGGTTAGGTAAGTTTTCTAAGTTCCTTTTGGTGCAAAATTATAAATTTTTACATCAACATTAATGAAAATAATGTATCTTTAAACGTATAAGAGAAAATTTTAGAAAGGGCTTAACTTTAAATGAGTTCTTGCTAATTGACCAGTTTTGCATATTCGGCACGACATATATATATATATATATATATATATATATATATATATATATATATATATATATATATATATATATATATATATATATATATATATATATATATATATTATATATATATATATATATATATATATATATATATATATATATATATATATATATATATATATATATATATGTATATATATACATATGTATGTATATAAATATACATATAATGTCGTGCTGAATAGGTAAAATTGATAAATTAGCAAGAATTCATTTGAAATTAAGTTCTTTCTTAAATTTTCTCTTGTACGTTTAAAGATATATTTTTTTCATTAATGTTAATGTTTTAATTAATAATTTTGTACCAAAACAACTTTAGAAAACTTACCTAGCTTTATTTTAGAAATAGCAATTTAATTTAGGCAAATCCAACTAAATATATTTTAGATAAGTTTACAATAATTTAATAATAAACAAAAGCAATGAAATATATTTTTTTCCGTTAGTATCAGAATGATTTTTGCGAAATTATTGTATACACAAATTTTCGCTTGCCTTCTTCAGCAAGAAGAGCGTTGCTATTTAAGCCAAAATCGCAAGATTTACCTATTCGGTACGATATATATAACAAAAATGCACAGTACCGTGACTGGAAAAATACACAAATAACCCGCACATAGGAGAGAGAGGAGATTACGATGACGTTTCGGTTCGACTTGGACCATTTACAAAGTCACACTAACGGAAAGGAGAGAAGGAGGGAGAATATATAGGCCAGCAGACAGGGGCGGAACAAGAGCGCTAGTAGAAAAGGAAGTAGAGAGGTAGTGGCAGTGGTAGTGGTATTAGTAGTAGTGGGGTCAGTCAAAGACCAAGAAAGAGGAGCACTGCATGAGAGTTAGGGGCCCACAATGGGTAGGAACAACAACAAAGGGGGAGGAAATAAAAGCCCAAACACCCAAGGCAGATGAAAGAAAGCCCAAAGAAGAAAAAAGGAAATGGAAAAGGGAAGAGGAAGAAGGAGAAATAAAGAATCAGGTTAATTTAAGTCACTGGTGTTCTGAAGTTTGGAGCATTTTACAATGTAATGGAAAAGGAAGGCATCTACAGAGACAAAGCCAGGACTAAGATTCATACAAGGAAAGTTTTGTATAAGGGAGGATTAAACCAGATGGCTACTGTAAATGTTAATTCTAGTACATTAGGCAGTTTTAGCAGAAGATCAGTCAATAGGATGACTGATCTCTGACAACTCTGGCGGCGGCAAGCTTAACATTATTTTTGTGCTCCCTGAGTCTATCAGAAAAAGAACAAGCAGTCTCTATAAAGTAATGAAGAGGACATGAGGAACAGGAAATAGAGTAGACACCAGCAACATCAATAGAGGGAAGAGAAGTATGGAGTAGAAGAAGTAAGTTTGATGTCTAAGAAAAAGGAGAGTTCCCATGGGTAGAGAGTTTGAGAAAGAAGAAAGTCCGCTTAGAACGTGAGAAGGCAGAGTCTATAAAATGGGATGTGTAGCCAAGACAAGAAAATGAATTACGATGAGTGGAAATTTCCGATTCAAGGAACTGAGGATCACAAATGCGGAGAGCACGGAGAAAGATAGAAATAAGAACAGTTTTCTTGACAGAGGAAGCATGATATGAAAAGTAGTGGATGTACATGCCATTGCGGTGCACGGAAAAAGCAAAACCTGAATCTGAGCGGTGAACAAGCAACAAAGAATTAGATTCCCATTCAACTTTAAACTTAATGGAAGGAGCAAGATTTTTAAGGACATCAAGAAATGACTGGATGATACCTAGAGTCTTATTCAGCAAGAAGAGCGTTGCTATTTAAGCCAAATTCGATTTTGGCTTAAATAGCAACGCTCTTCTTGCCGAATAGGGCAAGCGAAAATTTGTGTTTTCAATAATTTCGCAATAATTATTTGGAACCTAACGAAAATTTTGTATTATTTTGAGGCTGTTGACCATGATAAAGAATTTGATATTATTTACTTAGATTTTAGTTAGGCTTTTGATAGAGTTCCGCACCAAAGACTGTTAAAGAAAGTGGCAGGTCATGGCATTGGGGGAAGGGTGCTCTCGTGGATCGAATCATGGCTCACAGACAGGAAGCAGAGAGTGTCCATAAATAGGGTTAAATCCGAGTGGGGATCAGTAACAAGTGGCGTTCCAAAGGGATCAGTCTCGGGCCCGTTGTTGTTTATAATATATATCAATGATCTTGATGAAGGAATTACTAGTGATATGAGCAAATTCGCCGATGACACAAAGATAGGTAGGATAATTGATTCAAACGTAGATGTTAGGGAACTTCAGAAGGATTTAGACAAACTCTATTCTTGGTCAGAGAAGTGGCAGATGCAGTTCAATGCAGATAAATGCAAGGTTCTGAAGCTTGGGAGTGTCCATAACCCTAGTACTTATAAGTTAAATAATGTAGAACTTAGCCATACAGATTGCGAAAAGGACTTGGGGGTTATGGTAAGCAGCAACCTTAAACCAAGACAGCAATGCCTAAGCGTACGTAATAAGGCAAATAGATTACTGGGATTTATATCAAGAAGTGTAAGCAACAGAAGTCCAGAGGTCATACTGCAGCTTTGTACATCATTAGTAAGGCCTCACCTAGATTATGCAGCTCAGTTCTTGTCTCCATATTACAGAATGGACATAAATTCGTTAGAAAACATTCAGCGTATAATGACTAAATTAATACATTGCATTAGAAATCTTCCTTATGAAGAAAGATTGAAGACTCTTAAGTTACATTCATTTGTTAGACGAAGAATGAGGGGAGACATGATCGAAGTGTATAAGTGGAAGATAGGTATTAATAAAGGAGATATTAATAGGGTCTTGAGGATATCTCTCCAAGAGAGAACCCGCAGTAATGGATTTAAATTAGATAAGTTTAGATTTAGAAAGGACATAGGAAAGTATTGGTTTGGAAATAGGGTAGTTGATGAGTGGAACAGTCTACCTAGTTGGGTTATTGAGGCTAGGACTTTGAGTAGTTTCAAATTTAGGTTGGATAAATACATGAGTGAGAGGGGTTGAATTTGAGTGGGACTTGCACATCAGAGCTTATTTCTTGGATAGCATTGAAAATTGGGTTGGGCAAATATTTTGTTAATGGGATGAATTGTAAAGGACCTGCCTAGTATGGGCCAACAGGCCTGCTGCAGTGTTCCTCCTTTCTTATGTTCTTCTTCTTCTTCTTCTTCTTCTTCTTCTTCTTCTTCTTCTTCTTCTTCTTCTTATTATTATTATTATTATTATTATTATTATTATTATTATTATTATTAAATAATTGTAAACTTATATTAAATGTATTTAGTTGGATTAGGTTAAATTAAATTGACACGGTAAGAGTGTATCCAGGGCCATATCGTTCAGTCACAAACACAAGATGTGATCCACATATCTGAACCATCTAACTTTACAGGGACGGCTGTCTTTCAACAGCCTCATCTCGATGGTCTCCAATAAGGAAGACATTGAATTTCCCTTATCTATTCCCTGGCTTTAAGCATAGTATGCCCTTTCAAGCTCAAATTTGCAATCAACTACACACAACTTAATCTACTCATTAATGGTATTCTTATCAAAAGGCATGGAGAACTGATCTAATTCTTCTTCCCATTAAGACAGCAAATCGAAAACAGGAGCTCGTGTGAACAACACCGTGACATCAAGGCTTACTAGTGTAAAATTTTTGGTATGTTAACATTATGCAGTCTGTCAGTGACATCAACATTGTTTTTTATGTGAGCTTCAGAAATGTTACCCAGCATTAAAGATAACATTTTTACTCATTCGCCGCCTTGACAGTGGCAGGTGAGGACGTGTGACTGGAGATTCCCAACACCAGCTGTGTGGTTGGTCTGTGAGCAACATGGCAGCGGGTCTGAGAAGGCGTGTGAATACAATGGACATAGAGCTACTGAAGGGGGCCATAACTCCCAATGTGTGAAGTGTGTTGTTACCAGCAATCATCAAAAACACATGTGGAATAGACGACGAGGGCATTAAATGGGGCCCCGCTTGTTTGTGAAGTTCCTGTCAGCCCAGATGTATGAGGAGGTCGTTGACAAATATCAAGATATAGTATTGAGGGTTAATGACGACGTTAGAATGCGCCTAATTGACGTATCAAAGCGCTACACATGGATCAGATTACGAAATGTCTTTTGAGGTGAATGAGGCAGACTTAGGGCTGGTGTCCTCTAAATTTGGATCTATACATGTGGCACAACAAGGGACATGGGTGACTGGTGTTTACGCTGGGTTACTAGAAGGGACGTACTCTCTCAAGATGTCATTAAAGCACCCCGTACCGTCATATGTAATCCTGCCCGACTTCCGATCGCAGGTGCTACCTACTGGAGTCTATCTGGAGGGTAGTCCGGGGAAAAATGCCCCCGTGGCAAGGTCCATGACCAGGCATATGCTGGACTGTAATGCACGTGTCGGATTTGCCCGGAGTATGATCACATGGTTGTCGAGTGTCCTCGACAACAGAGTGTGTACAAGAAGGACCTTTGAGAGAAAGAGAGAGCATCAAGGCCATGTGGCATCTCCTATGAAGAATGTGACACCAACAACACCGGATCGGAGAGTAGTGTAGTGGTGGATGCTGCTGACCATGGGAGGGAAGAGACGGAGGCGCATCTTACAGTGTCGAATGATACAATTCGAGCACTGACAGTCAGAGGACGCAGGGTTGGTGGAAGAGTTGGAAAAAGAGTTAATGGATATATTTCCCCCCGGTTGGATGGGGTGTCACTGACAATTGAGGAGAGGAATAAGGCCCCATCGTGTAAGGAGGCTTCTATGAGGACAGTTGACCTATCCCTAGCTCCTGTACTGAGTTATGAGTCCAAGGAAGGGGGATCAGTGTTTTGGAGGTGATGTGGATATGCACTTGGAGGCATCGATTGATGTGTGTGGTGGACACAAGCATCCTGAAATGCTCAGCAACAGCATCAGATTCAGATGGTGCATCAACACCAGCTCAACGGCTTGGTAACAAGTCATGGGTAGAAATGGTAGTGGTTCTGAGGCTGTGAGGAACAAACAGCACATTGCCAAAGGGCTTATGACAAATTGTAAAGTTGGTAACAGGGGACTGCTGACAACTCTAAGGGTCGAGACTGTGTGGCAAACCACCTTTCACCTAGGCCTCAGGTGTATTACTATTAATGTTAATGGATTATGAGTGGTAGCAAAGTGGCACTAGTTTGTGGGGTTTATTGTGAGGTACTGGATCTGGAGATCCCAGGTTATGTGGCGTATGCGTTGCCTACTGTTTGTTTAAAATGGAGTGCTGTCCTCTTAGTGGGTAAGTCATGCCCGATTGTGTATCATAGTAATGAAAATGGAAAGGATAAACGTGTTATACGTGTGGATGGTATTCGGCAGACCTCCCCTGAATCTTTCATATGTGTATATGCACCAGCGGATGAGGATGTGAGGATTAAAAATACTTTTATTAAGGAAGATTTAGTATTTTTTCCTTAGGTCATTGTCTGGGAAGGGACTGGAATTGTATGGTTAAGAAAAAGAATGTAACTCCAAAGGAGGGCGGCATTATTCCCTGGTGTTGAATGAGTTGCTACATAATGTGCACTTGCAGGATGTGCGTTGCATGATTGAGGTGGTATCGACCCACACGTTTACAAGTGAATATGGAGTAAGACTAGAGAGAATTTATGTTACATTCTCTGTTACAGTACGTTCGGTTAGTACCCTGACAGCTGCCTTTTCTGATCATCAGGCAGTTCTCACACAGGTGGGGTGGGATACTTTGGCTATGAGGCATAGGGGTTACTGGAAATTTAATACTAGGGTTTTAATGGATGAGGAAGTGGTTGTTGGTTATGAGGGGTGGTGAGAGGCAAATAAATATGCGGGTGTGATGAGGGATTTGTGTGTTGGTGGGATGAGGTGGCGAAACCTGCGATCCATAAGCTTTATGTGGGGGGAGGTAGGAGGCTTAATAATATGAAATACGGGTTAATGAATTATTATAAGGAGAGTGACAATACCACAAGGAAGAGGCGGCAAAAGGGATGTACTGTAAGGATGATATGAAGGGTTTGAAGTTCTTAGTTAGGGGCTTGCACAATGAGTGGAATGATGCCATGCAGGGTACAGGCAGCGGTGGACGAGGTGTTATGAGGAGACAATCCTGCCTGTGTGTTTCAGGCACAACAGCAGCGGAGGCAGGCGACTACCATTCCATGTATAGAGGTCCACTGTGATGTCCGGGGTTTCAGGGAGTGGCAAGTCCCCTAACCACTTATACGATGGGCGTTGTTGTGGACAGGTGGTATGAGCAGTATTGGGATAGAAGGTTGTGGAATAAAGCGCTGTGTCCGGCATTTGTGAGGATAGCGTTGGGGGGAGCTATTGAGGAGAAGGAAATTTGTAGGGCTCTATCTGCAATGGCAATGGGTAAATCTCCGGGGTTGGATGGTATTATGGTTGAATATTTTGTCAATCATTGGGAATTATTGCAGGGTATTTAGGTGCGACTGATGAATGCAATGAAAGTTGTGGAAAGATTGGAGTCTGTACAGTTGACGGCAGTCATGGTTAGTCCCAAAGGGTAAGAAGCAGGTGGGTATTTGTAATTATCGTGCTATTTCACTTTTGTGTGTGGATTATAAACTCTTTGCTAAGGTGCTGGGCAATCGAATAAAGTGTATAAGGAAACCAAACCATACCCCGGCCGGGATTGAACCAGCGGTCAGAGAGTCTCAAAACTCCAGCCCGTCGCGTTAGCCACGGCTAACGCAGGTTCAATCCCGGCCGGGGTATGGTTTGTTAGCAATCGTGTCATTACGATTTCGTGAGTCAAAGTGTATAAGGGGTTGTATTGTTTCATCAGGACAATATGGTATTCCTGGTAGATCCATGTTGGCGGGACATTCAATTCTTGTTGATTTTGTGTGTGCAATGCAAGAGAAGGAGAAGAGGGACGGGATATTATTTGCCCTTGACTGGAGAGGAGCATATGACTCGGTGGAAAGGAAACTAGGAATTATATCTTACGTAAGCAGGGGTTTGGGGAGGAAATAATGAGGTGGGTAGATGTATTGTATTATGGAGTTCAAATTAACGGTACATTAAGCTCTTACCTGAAGCTCTTACTCATGGGTAAGAGCTTGAGGCTGAAGTCACTGTTCACAAAAGGTCATCCTGTCCTAGCTATCTGGGGGATTAGTGAGGAGCTTTATAAGGCGCCATTGCTTGCTGTAGTGTTTAGAAACGTAATGGGCTCAAGCCCATCATCTGTCTTAGTGCTGGTGGAAATGATATCAGGAAGAGGAGGAGATAAGAGCTGCTGGATAAGTACAAGTCAGCCATAGACGTAATTAGGTCTAAGGAAGGGGTCCCAATCACATGCAGCATCTTGCCTAAAACGGGAGTGGGCAGTGAATGGATGTCTAGGGCAACTGATGTAATTTGCTGGCTAGACAGGCACTGCAAGGAATTTCCAAACCAATTCATTGATAACTGGGACAAATTTTATGGCATACGTGATATGTATGCAAGGGATGGGGTACATCTCCAAGGGGCCTGAGTGGTTGCATTGACAAACTCGATTGAGGAGGCCATTGCTGACTTGTCTAGGACTTTAAACTGATTGGTTATAGAGGTATGGGTGTGTGTGGGAAACAGTCCAGCTGCAGTACAAGAGTTGAAAATAGCACATATTGCCAGGATACCTCAGGGATATGTTTAGCAGACAATATTCAAAATAAAGTTGCTAGTAAAGGCAAAACAATTGATCAATAAACAAAGAGACAGTAGAGGGCAGAGAGTGACTAGCTCCCTTAGGGTTTACCATACTAATAGTAGGAATCTAAGAAATAAGATAGATGAGTTAAGATTACTTGCATGTTCAAGTAATATAGATATTATTGCCATAATGTAGACCTGGTTCAAACTGATAGAGAAATTCCTTCTGAATGCAATGTACAGGACTGTAAACTGTCCACACTGACAGGGTCAACAGGAAGGGTGGTGGAGAGGTGATGTAGGTCTGAGATAATTTATATTGTTGTGTTAGACAAGATATAAGATTAGAAGCACTGGACACAGAATCTGTTCAGCTAGTTTCTCGAGAGCCGTGACAAATTAATTTTGTGTTTGATTTATGGTCCACCAAGTCTTGATATGGAGTACAGTAAGCTGCTATGGGACGAAATTTATAAGGCGTCTAGATATGACAATATATTAATGAGAGATTTTACCTTCAGACAAGTTGATTGGAACAATATGGCTGGGAATCTTGAGTCTAGTGACTTTCTTGATATGTTTCACGATTGCTTTTTAAATCAGTTTGTGACAGAACCAGCTAGAGGAAACAATCTGCTTGACTTGGTTCTTGACAACAAGGAATCACTAATTAGTAATCATGAGGTTAATGATGAGCTTAGGGAAAGTGAACACAAATTACTTAGCTTCAATATATCAAGGAATTACCCAGTAACTGCAATCAAGTCTCTGTCCCAGACTTCTGCTTCTCCAATTTCATGGGACAGAGAAATTATCTAGGTAGGCTAAACAGGAACGATTTGAGTATGGGTCAGGTACGTGGTGTTGGTTGCCAGTACAACATTTTTCAGAGCATAGTTCTAGCTGCCCAGATAACTTATGTTCCAAGTAGGGTATTAAGATCAACAAAAAAATGATCTCAATTGGATAAACAATAAAATAAAACATTCCATTGGTCAAAAGAGATCCATATATAGGCGTATCAAAAAAGGGAATGGGAAGTTAAGAAATCACTATATTCGATTAGAGACATAAAAAAGAGAATAAGAAAAACTGAAAGAAATTATGAGGCTAAAGTGGCAAGGGATTCGAAGACTAACCCAAAAGGTTTCTTTCAGGCATATAGATGTAAAATTAGGGACAATATAGGCCCACTCAAAAGTAATTCAGGTCAGATCACTGAGAAATTTTTAACTCTTATTTTCTCTTAGTTTTTACACTAGTGAAATTCCAGATATGACAAATTATGCAGAACAGGATGATAATAAACTGTACATGATTAAGGTAACTAATGATATGGTCCTCAGACAAATAGAGAAATTAATGTTCATCAGGCCCTGATGAACTGTTTGCAAGGGCTTTAAAGGAATGTAAAGAGGAGCTTAGTAAACCTTTTGTCAGTCTTTTCAACATATCACTACAAGCTCGCATAGTGCCTGACAAGTGGAAAAGACAAAGCAGGAGACAGGTCCTTAGCTTCGAACTATAGACCAATAAGCCTTACCTCCATAGTGGGAAAATTAATGGAATCAATAATTTCCCAGGCAATTTGAAGCCATCTTGAAAGGGATAGATTGATTAATGAATCTTAGCATGGTTTTACATTGGGGTGTTTCTGCCTTACAAATTTTTAACCTTTTCACCAAGGTATTTGAGGAGTTTGATCATGGCAATGAATATGATATTGTGTATAAGGACTTCAGTAAGGTTTTTGATAGAGTTCCACATGAGAAGTAATTGACGGAAATTAAGGCACACAGAATAGAAGTTTTTCCAGGGTAGAGGCGTGCTTGTCAGATAGGCAACAAAGAGTTTGCATCAATGGGAAGAAATCGGAATAGGGGAGCATAACGAGTGGTTTTCCACAGGATGGTTCCACAGAGTGGTGTTGGGCTCTTTGTTGCTCACAATTTATATAAACGACATAGATGAGGGAATAAATAGCGACATTAGCAGATTTGCTGATGACACCAAAATAGGTTACCTAATTCATTCTAATGAGGACATTATGGTACTGAAGGAAGATTTGAATAGACTGATGCAGTGGTCAGAGAAGTGGCTGATGTAGTTTAATATAGACAAATGCTAGGTTCTAAACATTGGACAAGAAAATACCCATGCCACACATAAACTAAATATTGTAGAGTGTAATATTACTGATCGTGAAAAGGATTTGGCATTCTGGTTAGCAGTAATCTGAAACCATGACAACAGTGCATAAGTGTTCACAATATAGCGAACAGAATCCTTGGCTTCATATCAAAGAGCATAACTAATAGGAGTCCTCAGGTTGTTCTTCAACTCTATATTTCTTTGGTTAGGCCACATATAGATTATGCTGCTGTTGCAAAGAAGGTGGGATAGTCTTGGGCCTATGAGCCCTGTCTAAGGGAAAAGGTAAAAGCTACACAAATCTCATGTGAACCTAGGCCACCCAGGGCTATCCCAGTCAGAACAGAAAGCTCTAAATCTGCATGTGTTACATCAATGGGTTGGTTGTTAGAGGGATCAGGCAAAATTCCAAGTTATGAAAATATACATTTATTATTATTAGCCATATATAAACACATTAGAAAAACACCCTAGCATTTCTCTTAACCTAAACACACAAATAAAGGTACATAAAGAGTCGGCAGCTGGAGAGTCAACACAAAACAAAGACACTCATGTACCTATGGGGTCTGTGTTCAGCAGACACTGTACCCTACTCTCCTCCCAAGACCATCTCATCCTGTTTCATTAGTCCTCATTCATTCCACAGAACCCTGACCATATCAGAGACCAGGTGAGCATGCTGGTAAATAATAAAAGAGTTGGCTACACACAAGGAGTACAAAACCATAAAACTAAGCTTAAATACACGGCATCTCAGATTCCAGCCTTCACTCCATGCTGCCTCCACGTGACTGCCCCAAGCCACACCACCCATGCTTACCCGCTAACAAAACAACAAAGTTGGAAAGTAAATCCCTGGCAGGATTTCCTTACATTTACATTACCTCCAAATGCACAGTATGAATTATAAAATTAAGCTTCACAATTATAACATCGTTCATACTATTATGGCACACTTTCCACCATATATATATTACAATGCAATGTAGAATCCTGCATAACACCCCCACCCCTAGACCATAGGTTTCACTCTGCTAGCAGGATCCAAATGAACACTGCCAGGCAAAATGAAAAATGAAAGAAAATAAACCCTACCCTAAGGTCTGAGGCAATGGGCAAACATTATAACTGGAGAATTACCGCCATACAATCATGGACTTTTGTTACTACAAACACTAGACTGCAGACATATGAAACTTGCCTTACATATAGGTGATCAAGTTCTTTACCAAACGAGCCCACAGTCACACTTTTACAACAAATATGTTAGGAAAATGCACCATCACAACACAGTGCTGGCCATGCACTGGCGTTGATGCGTTTTACCTAAATACATCATTCAACCTTACACACTAATGAGTGATCCTTGCATATAAGTAAACCTGAGAAATGCCATTTAGTGACATAACGCAAGTGCTGAGTACCACAAATATCGTTTCCCCATATATCTTTTCTCTTCATGTTAGTAAATTGCCAGAACAAATAAAAAAGAAGAAGTGACACTAAAAAATATAAAATTTTAAACAGCAACACTTTACAGGAGTGAAAAGAAAAAGAAAAATCAAATTTACATATTAAATTCTACTTAGAAAGGAACATCACAGTATCACTCCATCTCACAGTGGTCTTTAGTAAACAAAACTGGTTCCCCATGAAACCCCTCTGCGAGAATCAAGAGAGCACAGGAGAGGAAAAATATCAGGCCCCGAAAACTGAGTGAATAGTCACATAAATTTGGATGGTGGGACTGTGGCCATAAAACACTCGAGTCATTACTGATGACCCTCAGATGTACCTTCCAGGCTGGCACCTGCATGTCATTCCAAAGACCCTGGAATCGCCCCAGTGGTGATCCCCCCCCCCCCAAAAAAAAAATTAAAAATTAAAAAAAAAAAAAAAAAAAAAGGTTCTGGAGAATCAAAATCCTCGGATCATGAGACCTGACCCAAAAAGTGGAGATAATCACCGCCATCCCGACATTCACCCAAAACTTTAGGTCCAACAACCCCTATACAAACATAAAACACAGGTGAGGCATCCCAGCCAACACCTAAAAAACGTAGCATACCTTACCCAGGCATGGTACCTGATGTGAGTACCCCCAAAACACATACTAGAAAATTCTGATACCACCAACTCCAGCTCAACTTGCCCTTCTACTTTCGGTGGTCCAAAGTTCTATCTACTCGTCTACCGTGAATCACTGCAAAACAAGAACAGATAAGTGATCTATATGCTACATCATGTACATTAAATACGAGACAAGGCATCAGCAACCACATTCTCCACTCCCTTCACATAATGAATCACCAGATTAAGAGGTTGGAGAAACAAGGCCCATCTAGTGAGTCTCTGATTGTGGTTCATCATTAGCAAAGGAAATGTGAAGGATTATGGTTACTAAACACAATTATAGGGTGGATTGATGCTGATACATAAACTTCAAAATGCTGCACTGCCAACACTAAAGCAAGAGCCTCCTTTTGTATGGTGGCATAATTTCTTTGGTATTTCTTTAGTTTTGCTGACAAGTAGGTGACTGGCAATAATTGTCCTGCTACTTCTTGCAGTAATACAGCCCCAACACCAGTATCACTGGCATCTACATATACAGAAAATGATAATGCAAAATTAGGACTAGCCAGCACAGGAGTGCTAGTAAGCAGAGCTTTTACATGTTCAAATGCCCTATGGCACTTCATATCCCACACAAATGTTTGCTTGGGGCTAGTAAGGTCTGTGAGTGGAGAGATTACCTTTGACAAATTCGGACAGAACTTTCTGTAATGTGTTACCATGCCCACAAAATGCATATTCTCGCTTCGGTTCTTTGGTACAGGGTAATTGTCTATAGCTTCCACCCTGGCATTCACTGGGGACACCTTCCCCTGGCCTATTACATGTCCTAGAAGGATTAACTAGGCTTGACCAAACACTCTTTGATAAATCTCTAAGCTGACTCACATGTTCTGTCCAACAGTCGCCAAAAATAATGTCATCAATATATCACCTCACACCATTTAGGCCATGTATAACTTCCTGCATCCTGCGTTGAAAACAGGAGGGTGTGTTATGAAGGCCAAATGGAAGACCCTTGTTCTGAAAAAGCCCATCTGGAGTTACAAAAGCAGAGATGTCACTGGCATGTGGAGTTGAAGGTATCTGGTAATAACCCTTCAACAGGTCTAACTTACTTACATATTTAGCTCCCCCCACTGCATCAATGACAACATCCATTCTAGGAAGAGGAAAACAATCAGCCTATGTTATTAAATTAACCTTGCGGTAGTCAGTGCACATCCTCATGGTGCCATCTGGTTTGGGACCATTAACCAAGGTGATGCCCAATCACTCTTGCTCGGTACTATTAAATTATTCTCAAGTAAAAATTTCACCTCCTCCATACTTGCTCTCTTTTGTGGGTTCATTTTGTAAGGGGCCTGCTGAATTGGTTCAGTTTCCCTCACATTTATATCATGGAGTCTTAAAGGGTTTACTCGAGGGATATCCCCAAATAAATCTCAAAATTTCAGAGAAGCTGAACCATCTCAGCAACCCTTTCCTTACTAAGACCTAACGCACATTGTGTAGGATCTTTTTACAATGCCCTGTTACTAAGGTGAACATCTGTGGTTTCCTGCAAATCAATGTCAAACCCTGGATCACCCCTCTTTGATGGTACCTTTTTAGTTTGTTTATATGCACTTCACATTCAGACTTCCGCCGCCCAGGTGTGTAAATTCTGTTATTTTGATCCGTGACCTTTTTCACCACCTTGTATGGCCCACTGTACTTCACTTTTAAGGTGTTACCAGGTACCAGCTCCAGTGCTAGTACCTTCTCTCCATCTTCTAAGGTACGGGCACAGCCTTGCAGTCAAATAGTTTCTTCATCTTGATTTGGCTGTTGTGCAGGTTCTCAGACGCCAGACACTTCATGAACCAAACGGTCTCTGAAAGTGAGGAAATCTTCCGAGGGGGCATCTTCACAACCCTCACCAAGCTTGTGATCTTTCAAAAGTACCAGAAGGCCCCTTACTTGGTGACCATAGATCAGTTCGAAGAGATTATAGCGTAATGAGGCCTGAGTGCTGTCCCTCACAGCAAATATAAGTAGGGGGATACCCTCATCCCAATCCTTCTGGTACTGGGTACAATAAGCACAAAGCATAGTCTTAAGACACTGGTGAAACCGCTCCACTACCCCTTGGCTGTGTGTGTGTGTGAGAGAGAGAGAGACTCAGCAATCAACATTTGCACCAATAACTCACTACAGTTGTGACCGGGTGTGGAAGTGTGAATTGCTCATTACTCTAAAATTTTTTCATGATTGCAGCCATGTATAAATGTAAGTAACCATTCTTACAGTATTCATTACCTTTGTAACTTGTGAGTTCATTACCTTTGTAACTTGTGAGTTCATTACCTTTGTAACTTGTGAGTTCATTACCTTGTACCTAGTTCAGCCATCAAAACTTTGGAGCCCGGTCCCTGGACCCATTGTGTACCTCTGTAATCTGCAAATACCTTTGTAACTTGTCATGATTGTGACTAGACCTACCTGGAGTTCATTACCTTTGTAAATTGTGAGTTCATTACCTTTGTAAATTGTGAATTCATTACCTCTGTAACTTGCTCAGCTATCAAAACTTTGAGGCCCAGTCCCTGGACCCATTATGTACCTCTGTAATCTTTTGACTACCGCCCACAGGATGGGTATGGGGTGCATAATAAACATATTAAACTAAAATTAAACTATACCCCTTGGCTCTCTGGGTGATAGGCGGTGGAGGTTGTCATTTTAATATTAAACTCCCCCCCAAAACTGTGCTAAAATGTTGAGATGTAAAATTTGACCCCTGATCTGTTTGAATTTCCTTAGGGATCCCTACATGTATAAAAAATGTCACAAATACTCTCAAGACCAAGCATGTAGTGATTTTACGTAGTGGAATGGCCTCTGGAAACCTGGAAGAGGAACAAAATAGTGAGTAAGTACGGGTTTCCCATCTTGGTCTTGGGTAGTAGCCCCCACACAATCCACCACCAGCATGCTAAAAGGTTCTCCAATTGCTGTGATAGGGTTAAGCGGGGCAGGTTTAATCCTCTGATTATGTTTTCCTACTCTTTGGAAACCGGGCATGATTCTACGTACTTACCCACCGATTCCCATACCTGGGGCCAGTAAAAATGTTTGGAAATCTTGCCCGTGGTCTTTTTAACATCTGAATGTCCTCCCATGGGGATGCCGTGGGGTCAAACACAAAACTTGGTACTTAAACGGTTCTGGCACCACCACTTGGTAGAGTGACTCCCGTGCTCCATCATTAGATATCATACCTGATAAGGTCTTTCTCATCAAAATACCTTCAGCAAAAAAAAAAAGAAACATTTAGTTAGTTGAGAGGCCTCTTCCTTGGTAACAGCAGATGACCAAATAACTTTCAGGGCGTCGTCACATCCCGGAGCCTCGATCAGCTGCTCTCGAGTCGGAGTCGCCCCCCTATACTAGCTCCACAGACCCCCACTCAAACTGGGTCCTACCAGGGATGGTTCATCACTACCCTGAGTCCCCTGCAGGCTAGACTCAAGGAATAGGTTTCACAAACCCAAGTCTTCCCCAGGATCGGAAGAGTCAAGGAGAGGCACTGCAGTCTTATCTTTCGTCAATTCCCTGGTTACTGCACACACTGGAAATAAATCGGGCAAGGTAGCCTACAGATAAGTAACAACACTAGTATGCAGACTCCACCCATAACCTGTGCAATACACCCCTGCAAAGCAAGGTGTATATGCTACCAGTGTCCCTCAAAGACATAACACCTGATACGCTACCTTCATTTTGGTGTAAGGCCACGGTGGACTTACTTGTAAAGAACTTCATCCGAGGGTCCAAAACTGCTGGGTTAACTAATATGCCCGGAGATGACACTTCAATACTAGCTCCCGTGTGGGTAGCTGGCGTATCTACCAGAGAAGCCTCTGCAACAGCCTGATCTCTCTGCATCTTCTTGCAATATGGCTGCAGATAGCCCTGTTTATTGCAATAAATACAGTAATAAGGTTTCAAGATCCCCCTGCCCATTTGACCTAGGTTGGGTCCCTTGACTCTGGGGAACTGGGCTCGTCCTACCTGCTCCTTGTAGTTCTGGACCTGTGACTGCAGATTTAAAATTTCCATGGGCAGGTACTGGAGAATTAGTCTTATTCACACTCTGGTGGTTATTAGGCTGGGAAATACGTGGTTTTAACTTCTGAAATTTCTTATTCCTACTGGTGGGTGGAGAAAACTTTCCATTATTAGTATGCAGTAGGTGGCAACTACTACCAAATTTTTGGTTAGCTATAAATCTTTCAACGAGCTCTAAAGCATGATAAAAATCATCAGGATCCTTCTCCTCCAGATATGCTATAAGGTCAGGAGGAACATTTCTCAAAACATCCTCTAACAAAATTAAGGTAAGTATACCCTTATAATTGTCTACCACACCTTTTGAGTTACACCACGTGTTTAGATGTGACTACGGCTAATTTCAGCTTCATAAGTTCTACTTCCCTATCCATGTTCCTAACAGTGGGACCTGACTCAGGGTTTCCTCCATAATCCGTATCGTCCCGAAAATTTTCACCAGCGTCAGACATTTTGGAAATTAGTAGCACAAAACACTTGCTGTCTACCACAAAACTTACTGATATAAAATAATAAATCACACAGCAAGGCACATCCTCTAAATTATTATATATTTGCAAGGAATTATCACTTAACTCCCTAAATGTAAACAGGACTGCACACAAAAAAGCCCTGGCAGAAAAAATGGGGATGTTTCACCTGCAAAGGTATGTTATTCACAGAGTATTAGTTATTAATAACACTATAAAAATCAACAATATTGCACCTGTAAAGGAAAATTATTCACAGAGCATTAGGTATTAACAACCTCCTAGGAAATCAGCAGTATTGCACCTGCTAAAGAAAATTATTCCCAGAAAATCAGGGTGTTGTATAATGTATTGATGGGAGATATAAGGACTTCTGTAGTATCATCATATCGTATCTATGATTGGAGGAGCATTTGGAGTAAGCTTGCGAAGTTATGCATTCCTCCAATGGAACAAGAGGTTACGTATAAGTTTTTACATGGAATTCTCTCTGCTAGTGTTGCTATTGTATCGGAAGGTGGTGGGGATTGGATCTTTTAGAGTATGTAGGGATGATGACACTGCATTTCATTTAGTGTATTTCTGTGGGTGTTATGGAGAGTTGAGGAAATGGTTCGCTCATGTGTTAATTATGGTTACAGGTACTAGAAATGTTTCATTATGGAGGGCATTGAGTTTGGACATGAGTGGAGTTACTGATAACGCAGCGAGAGCTGCGACATATGTTGTTGATTATATTTATACCATGTGGGCGTTTCGTGAAGAGGGAGAGGATATGGTTGCAAGAAGCATCCTGGCAGCGACGTCTTATAGAACAATATGCAGGAATAAAGTGTTGTATGGCAGTACACTGGGTAAGAGTTTCCCGAGAGGGTATTTGGGTATTAGTGTAGGGGAATTCTTAGCATTATGACTATGATGGAGCCTGTGCCACAGGTACTGGGCTCCAGTTGGGTTGGGAAGTTTGGAGAAATTTTCTCCAGGAGGGGGGTATTAGCCCCCTTCAGCCCCTTTCATCCCCATTTCAGCCATGAGCGGACCAGCACTCTCAGAAGGGGCAAGCATCTTGTTTACTGCTGCAGTGAGTGATTGATCCCAGACGCAGTGCGAGTATGTGACGTGAGTGACCAACGCTCCTTGCAGTCCAGTGTTGCAAAGTGTAGTTTAATAAAAGACAGTCCATCTCTTACCTTAGCAGGACAAGGAAAATCCTGCTCCCACTTTATTACCATGGTAAAGATAGTGGACATTGTTGTCTATGCTGAAGACAGCAAGATTCAAGCATTCTGCTTTGCTTCATGGAGGAAGTGGCAAGGAAGCAAAAAGTACTAGGTCAGCTTTTCCTTTATGTGCTAGGGGTAGTGATGGTGTAGGAGGCTGTGGTGTCTTCAGTTTTGAGAGTGCTCTTCAGTTTAACTCTAAACTGCTGTAAACCTTTGTAAGTGTGATCTGGAGATTTTAAATTAACCTACTTTGTTCTGTATTACCATAAGTGACCTTCAACAAGTCAACTGCTTGTTTGTAAGAATCGTCAACATTGGGAAAGGCTTGTATGAGCATGTGAGCATCTCCTCTTATCTCTCCTCTGAGGTAAAATAATTTAGTTACACAGGCTAGGTCACTCCTATGATGCACAGCCACTTTAAAAATTGACCAAAACTCCTCCCAATTTTCTCCAGGATTAAATACAGGTAAACATAATTCTGGGAGTTTTGGCAAAGACTTCTTATTTGTTGGAGCAGATTGATTAACTGCCTGGTTTACACGTTTTAATTTATTTTAATTTTACAAGAAACAATCTTTTCTTCTAATTCATAATACTGATTAATCATAAGATCTACTTCAGTCTCATCTACACAGTTTACTAACAAATCTCCTTCATATTTGTTATAATATAATTTGTATGAATCACATCTATTCCCTAAAGCATCTACATACAATTTAAAATCATCAGTATTTGCAGTTTCTTGATTCATTACTTCCAAACACTTATTGTATGCTTTTGTTACATGACCTTTTCTAGCCTGCAATGATGATTTTTTTTTACTCTAACTTCCATGTGTTTGTCTTCTATATTAATTTCCTCATTTTCACTCATGGCACAATGTATTAAATTCAGCTTAATTAATAACGCTGATTATGTACTTAATTATGCACTTCATAAAGGTAAATATTACAACTTACCTTTGAATAAATCCTAGCTACACTTGAGCTTAGCAATTACATGTAAGAAAATTATAATATAAACTTTAAATATACATTAATAATGTTAGCTACACTTGAGCTTAGTAGTTACACATGTAAGAAAATTATAATATAAATTTTAAATACACATTAATAATGTTAGCTACACTTCAGCTTAGTAATTACACATGTAAGAAAATTATAATATAAATTTTAAATACACATTAATATAAACTGTAGCCAGACTTGGCTTATCCTTGCCAGACTTGGCTTAGCAAAATTAATGTTATACAAATACACTAATATAAATCTTTGCCAGACTTGGCTGAGCAAAATTAATATTATACAAATAAGCTAATATAAATCTTTGCCAGAATTTGGCATAGCAAAATTAATATTATACACATTAATATAATCCTAGCCAGACTTGGCTTATCCTTGCCAGACTTGGCTTAGCAAAATTAATATTATACACACTAATATAAATCCTAGCCAGGCTTTGGCTTAGCAAATTTAGTATTGAAATAATTATAATCCACAACACATTAAGTAAATTTGTGGACCTAACATTCACCTCCTTCTGTTATTTCACATATAATTATTAAGTAATTAATTCAGTAATTAATGACCACTAATTACATCCAGTTCTATCAAGGACCAACTGGCAACTAAATTGTGGAAAATTACATTTACCTGGATGAGTCTCATTAGATACATACAAGTAAATGGTAACAAAGATAATTATTATTTATCAAAGTTACAGAGACAAGTAGGAATTTTTAGGACACCTAGGTCGCAAAAAATGTCCCCCTTCAATACCTACCATCTATCTCTCCACAAGTTACTCTAGACATATATTAATTGCAAATGAAATGTACATCACCAGGAATTCTGGCAAATTTAATATAAATTTGTGGACTGAATATTAAAATTAATAATTGATTACATATACACATTTATATAACAGAAGGAGAATTTATAATCATAACACTCACCAATTTGACTGAAGATTACTGTGGATCATACTCAAAACCACACCTCTTTACATTTATGAAGAATTTTCTGGCCAGAACTTCTAAACATAAACATAAGACACTTAGCTGGGGTTCCTGGAGCTGTCTTGTCCATCTGCTTAATGCTCAAATTATGCAGGATTGCACATCCAACAATTTCGGCTCCTATTTGAAAGGTTTTAAGCCCAACATAACCCCTAGAGTGACGAAAATTAAGCACATCACATTAGAGTGCCTGTACCACATTCAGAAAACAATGGCGACTCCCCTGCCCCCCAGTGCAGGCGCAGAGCTTCCCTCTCGAGTCTCTTTTTCATTTACAAATTAATTTTTATTAAATACAATGTATTACACTAATTTTCATAAAAAATACACGCTGGATTTTTTGGAAAATACATTATTTTCCACATCAGTTGCCCCTCTATAAACGTGCACATCCTGGAACCTACCCATCAACCTTTTATCCACCAATACATAATCTAACAAACTACTTTCATTACGTGCTATATCATACCTTGTGTGAAAATTTGTCTGGACTGCCTCCAAGTGAGTCGCCTACCCTGACAAGCTCTGTTGACACTGAGCTCTGAGGTCGGCACCTCAGCCTCACAAGTGGCTTATAGGACAGATTTTCATAAATGACTGTTGTTGCAAGAAACTCGCCTGCATGCACGTTTAAAGAACTAACTTACTTGGTGTTGCAGCATATAACCTGATCTTCAACCTCACTAAGCATAGCCCCTTTGGACTTCCCCTCAGAAACCACGTGCAACCGGGAGCCTTAGTTCCTGCAATATTCAATCAATATTAGTGACCTGCCTGCACCTCAGAAATTCCTGTATCAAAGAGGGTGTGTATCCCCTAGTATAACTATGCAGAAACAGACACTAGCTTCTAGGTTGACAAGAGACAAAGTACGTACTGGTCATGAACTGCCGGCTGCACAAAAGCCTACAGCTCAACTCACTCGCAACTTTCCCCAGACACTGGCCAGAATCCTAAGAAAAAGTGGAGGTCTTGTCTTATTGCATGGGCCTGATGGAGGAGGACATCTACGGTACGTCGAGGTGCCTCCACCAGATTTCCCCAGGTCTCATATGTGAAGACACATGGGGGCGCCGCCTGCTGATCACGGCACATGTTGTCCAGGTGGTGTCTAGTCATAGAAGAAAGCACGGCAGTCTCAAAACCCCATGCCCCAGCATTCAAACTTAGGCAGCCAGTTCTCCCTGGCTAACATAACCTAGTGTTTGCTTACATTATCGGCCTATTACTACCTATGTTAAGGTCTTAGGTCTACATTATTATTATCTACAGTTGCCTCAATAATCCTAATATTAGTGTACTAACAGTATAAACTACCTACTTCTTCCTTGAAGGGTAAATCTGTCAATTAAGAAGTACCCTCCAACCACCTTCGCGAACCCCGGTGAGTGTGTGTGTTTTGGGTGGGTGTAAGGGCCCTTGAACGGTGTGTTTTTCCCCGTTGGGACTTCTCGGACCGAATAAGTTCCAACACCCTTCCGCCGGCGAAGGTAGGCGCTAAGTCTAAATCAAGTTCACCTTCCACGAGCCCCCACGGCGGACCCTGGACACGAGTGCCATCCGACCACTCTCATCGAGCAGACCATCCAGACCATCAACCATCCAGTTTACCCTGCGTGGACCTCTGGGGGTGTAAACTTGTTGGTTCCTGTGGTCTTAGCACCCTTTCCTTTAACATCTTTCGTATGTCTAGCCTTGACTGAGTGGCTCTGTACTTTCCCACCCAGTGGCCCACATGCCCTGGGCCACATGCCCTCCCACTGACATGAGGTTCCCTGGATTTAATGGCAATCTATCTCCCTCTTTACGTACCCTGTAAAAGTGTTTTCCCAAGGTGGCTGAGTGTTCGTCACTCCCTACCTGGTTCAGCTTCCCTGGCGGTTCATCGTGTATACTGGTACTCATTATCACTATTCCCCCAGCTATCATGGGGACAGTTTCTCTCTCTGGCGTGGCAGGGAATTCAGGTGGAATCCTGCCACCTATGATGTATCCTACTGGGGATCTGTATAAAACAATTCCTTCCCTAAATGTCTGTCGTGTAGACAGGAAGTCATCTATCTGATTGGCTCCCACCAGGATACCTACATTTCTGACTGTGTCAGTGGTAATTCCCTGGTCTGCCAGCTTCTGCTGCTGCAGCAAGACCTCTCACTGTAATTGCCGTGGGTAACGTCTCTACCCCCAAGGCTGTAATGTCTCTGTGATGTCCACCTAATTTGACTGTAACATCCACCACATCATAAGATTTGGGTGGGGCCTGACTTACAGCCCCTCCCAACATCATATTAACTTTCCTTGTGGCCTTCAACTTTAATTTAGCCACCACCTTCTTTGTTATCAAGGATACTTGTGCTCCAGAGTCAAAGAATAATCAAGTTGTTTCGGACCTGTGCCCATTCACAACCTTTGCCATGACTGTAGGTAGGGCAGCACCTGCGTGATTCTTACTCGGATTAGAGACTTCACTCCCACTAACCATGCTGGCTACCATTTCAGGCTCAGACTCACTTTCTATCTCTACCTGAGAGATATCCCTACTAGCCTGGGGTTCCCTTAAATTATTGGGACATAGTGCAGTATGGTGCTTACCTTTGCAACAGACTCGACACTCACTGAGCTGGGTGCCACAGTCTCTCGCAAAGTGTTCCCCACAACACTTGAAGCAGAGCCTCAACTCCTTTAGTCTCTGTTGCCTACTGCTCAGTGTTGTATACTCTGGGCAACTCGTGCTAGCGTGATCGCCTTTGCAGAACATGCATATTCTGGCATGAGTACCTCTGAGGTTCTGCTTAGAGGTTCTTACCTTAGAAACTTCTTTACCATAGTACAGTCCAATGTTAGTCGTATGAGCTTTAGACTGATCTCTCGAGATCTTTGAGTAACTGTCTGAGTTTTTATGTGGTGATGGTAGTGACTCTTCTCTCACACCTATACTCAAATGAGAAACGAGATCTCCCAACCCCTCAACAATTTGTTGTATCGTGAACCTATTCGTCCGATATTTTAAGTGTAACTCATGCACTGTAGCGCTAGCCAGTTTCCTCTGAATCACCTGACTAAGGACCCATTCTGAATTATCCTCATCATGTAAATCTCTGAAACTATTGGTCAAGCTCATAATTTCAACACGGAACTTCTCTAGGCTTTGACAGTCATGTCGGCATGCCTCTAGATCCAACAACCGATAAAGTATGGCCACTTTTATCTCTTCAGTGTTGCCAAACATGTCTTCTAACTGGTCTTTGGCATGTTGGTAATTAGCGTCAGTAATCTGGTAGTGCTGGACCAAGTCTAAGGCTGTGATCGCAAATACTGCAATTTGACGGCATCTGACAAATCGTTCCTGTCATCTATCTGGGCTTTTAAACTGATCCCAGAAAGCTATGTACTCTGTTAGGGTTCCGTCAAATGTTGGTAAATTCAACTGGGGCAACCTGGGCAACATATTAACAGGTGTGTGGCTGTTTGTGGAACCTGCGGTGTTTGACACCACACTTAGAATACTAGCCTTTAATGTGCTTAACTTATCTTTGTACGTATTCATCTCCTGTTGACAATCTACATCATCCTTAGTGAATTCGTCCAGAGCCTGCCGATGACTATCCTGGGATTCACCATCCTCAATAGCCTGTAGCTCATATACTGAGTATGCTCGTTCGTAGGCTTCCCATTTTTCCCCCAAACGCTTCAAGCAGTCTTGCAAATCATCGCAGTCTACTTTACTGCGTTGGCAAGTAGCCTTGCACCTGTTGCGCGTTCTGTTCAGATGCCCTTTGTATGCCGCCACAGATCATTTTAATTTTGCTAACACTGAACCAGACTCTTCTGAACTCCCATCTGTCATTGTCGAGGTTTAATTAGGAGCATGGCACTAATTGTACTTTACTCAGTCCACCCCACAGCACGTCACGGTGTTAGGCAAGATTGAACGAGTCTCAAGGCTTCTCAGCAAGCTTAACAACTCCCTTTATTATATTAACTCTACTCTGGATCAAAATGTACACTGTTAGCTCTCAAATCTCAATCAAAATATGTATAGATGTGAAAGCTTAACCTAGCAATTTCCTGTACAATGTCATCAAATAATTACAGGACTTAACCTAGTCTGTGGTACAAGTCACAAATCCCACATTAAAAAATGAATCAAAGACAATGAAAATCACACAATAAAATGCAGTATGGTTAGCACAAATAAGTTCATCAATTCAACTTGTGAAACAGTAAATGAATAATGTATGTAGACAGCTTGGCCTAACTGTGCCCAGCTTACTCAGTCTAGCGTGGATGGTTGGATAAGGTAAATCCTAACCTAACTAATGTGCTATAGCTTAAACCTGGCTTTAGAATTCACATAATATAATAACTAGGTTAAATCTGTCCTAGCTACTATAACTGTTGTAAATATTGCACAAGCCTAGCCTAACTGTGGCTACCTTGCAAATTCACTGTAAGTAATTAACACACAAGTCTCCTACTCTGGATTACTTGTAATCACTGTAAATAATTAAATTCACAAGCTTCTCTAGCCTACCTGGCCTGCCTGTAAATTACTGCAAATAACAACTTCTGAGTATAGTCAGCTTGGCCTAGCCTCTGTGTAACTCTGGGCCTGGGTGCTAACTTAACCTAACTCTGTTAAACTGGTTCCTAACTGTGGCCTAGCTATGTTAATTTTAACCTAGCTATTCCACATCATGGTTACGAAGGACCACTTGTGAAAATTAGTTTGGACTGCCTCCAAGTGAGTCGCCTACCCTGGCAAGCTCTGTTGACACCGAGCTCTGAGGTCGGTACCTCAGCCTCACAAGTGGCTTATAGGACAGATTTTAATAAATGACTGATGTTGCAAGAAACTCGCCTGCATGCACGTTTAAAGAACTAACTTACTTGGTGTTGCAGCATATATCCTGATCTTCAACCTCCCTAAGCTTAGCTCCTTTGGACTTCCCCTCAGAAACCACGTGCAACCGGGAGCCTTAGTTCCTGCAATATTCAATCAATATTAGTGACCTGCCTGCACCTCAGAAATTCCTGAATCAAAGAGGGTGTGTATCCCCTAATATAACTATGCAGAAACGGTCACTAGCTTCTAGGTTGACAAGAGACAAAGTATGTACTGGTCATGAACTGCCGGCTGCACAAAGGCCTACAGCTCAACTCACTCGCAACTTTCCCCAGACACTGGCCAGAATCCTAAGAAAAAGTGGAGGTCTTGTCTTACTGCATGGGCCTGATGGAGGAGGACATCTATGGTACATCGAGGTGCCTCCACCAGATTTCCCCAGGTCTCATATGTGAAGACATGTGGGGGGCGCCGCCTGCTGATCACGGCATGTGTTGTCCAGGTGGTGTCTAGTCATAGAAGAAAGCACGGCAGTCTCAAAACCCCGTGCCCCAGCATTCAAACTTAGGCTGCCAGTTCTCCCTGGCTAACATAACCTAGTGTTTGCCTACATTATTGGCCTATTACTGCCTATGTTAAGGTCTTAGGTCTACATTATTATTATCTACAGTTGCCTCAATAATCCTAATATTAGTGTACTAACAGGATAAACTACCTACTTCTTCCTTGAAGGGTAAATCTGTCAATTAAGAAGTACCCTCCAACCACCTTCGCCAACCCGGGTGAGTGTGTGTGTGTTTTGGGTGGGTGTAAGGGCCCTCGAACGGTGTGTTTTTTCCCGTTGGGACTTCTCGGACAGAATAAGTTCCAACACCTTGTATATTTATTTATCCTCTTTTTCATTAAATATGTATTACTTATGTATGCAGTCACTGTAAATATCTTATCCTTATTCTAGAAAAAAAAATTAAGTTGGTAAGTTTTTTACATGTTGCACAATACTTTGCCCTTTACTCCCACATAACTCCCAAAAATTTTCGAATGAAAT